>NC_057725.1:72255283-72289474 GCF_004010195.1 Chiloscyllium plagiosum | reverse complement strand
GGCTCCAACAGCCTCTGCACTAAAATAGTATATTTCATTCTCTAGTGTCCTTTTGAATTCTCAAGTCAGGGTTTTGGAACATCAAAGCTTTTTTCCACTCTGGGTACGCCCTGCTTGCATGCGGTAATAAGAATCCATTATAATTAACAGCATCTGACCGTTAATTACAAAGCTTTTGGTAGTATGACGTTTCGTTTCAGGGTCAGAATCAAACACTGTCATTAGTTTCACAAGGGAATGGCTGTGAATGTCATCACTTGGTGTCCTGTTCACACAGATTCACCGATGCTAAGGCAAATGTTCTTAATTGCATTGCAGCATCCTGTTATCTCTTGGTGCGCTCAAATGTCCCTATATTCTGCATTCCTTGAGTTCCCTCTTTTTTCCAAGACTTCCTGCCTGTCTATTTTCAAGTGTAGTAAATGTGTTCTATAATTCAGCATTACATTTTAGTCTCAATGTTTAAAGACAAGTTTTAAGGCTATAGGCTTTCTCATTCCCTCCTTTTGTCATTTCATGGCAACTACTTTGCTTATACAAGTATACTTAATCCATTCAGTCGATTTATATTCTTAATAAGTCAAGTGCCTCCACTGGCGATTCAGTGTCCAGAGGAGCAGAATCTGAAAAATACTGGATTTCAGTATGGAAGTTCGGGCATGGAGGTAGAGGGGGAGACATTGATAAATTAATCAGATCCTTCTTTGGCTTAGGCAAAAAGGAATGTACGTTCCCTTTCATGCATAAGTGGATGTCAATGTATATTCCCAGGATAAGACCAAGACAATCAGCACGTCCTACATGATCCATCCACACAGCGACCACAGCCAGCAAATAACACTCCATCCACATGAATCGGATGACTGTGGGGCAGGTAACTTCCCTGCGTTTTGTCCCATTTTGTTCATAACATCTGTCGTCCAAAATGTCTTTTGAGAAATCATTGATGTAAGAGCAACATTGCGGGCCACTGACTGAACAAGTGCTTCCTACTTTTAGCAAGGAGGAAATCTCGCACTTGCCAATTCTGACACGTCATCATCCGGGTCTCTTGTAGTTCTTTGATCACCAGCTTCAAAGCGTGGGCAGTTGAGTTAGCAAGTTTTTCGGTATCATACGCAAGGTCACTTATCTGGTCCAGGGCCATCTCACCACCCCAGCCAGGAATAAGACCTCCCAGTAACATGGACCACCAAGTTTGTCGATAGAAGAAGTTGTGTAAGTTCCGTTTTGTTTTTCCTCTACTTTTTGTTCCGTACTGATTCACACGATGGTGGGCATTCCATTCATCATCTACTTCAGGTGCTTCATGATGGATGGTAAAAACTGGTAAGGTGTGCACTAGGCCACAATGTCCGTACCAGTCATTGGGTAAATATGGGTAGGCTTTGTTTTCATATAGCCAATCAAGGCTAAGAGGAGTTCCAAGGGTGCACCTCTGTGAGTGAATGACGTATCCACTCAGACCGAGAGCTGAATCTTGTACCCAGTGTGTGCTATCAAACATCTGGTGTCCAAGTCTGTTAAACCGAATGGGTTTTTCCATCACAAATGAGTGATTGCCTAAATGGCTACATATACACTGTAATAGTAACAGTTTTTGTTTGATGGAGAGGATGAAGTTATAGAATTGTGCCATCTCAAGATGACTGGCATAGAAGTGTTGCGAGGATGACAATAAGATCGAGAGTGATGTTTGGAGACGCAATGTGAACAGGTTAAATGAGTTTCAGCTGGGTATCTGCATTCATGACTTCCAATGGTATTCGTACAGGATGTTTCATTTATACAGTCACACTGGGGTTTTAGCCATTCTGAGATATCACAGATGGGTTGGTTACATTTGGGCGCATGTACTTGGGTTGGGTTCTTAATCGGATTCCTGGATCAGTACTAACAGTAAGACTGTGAGGGGGATACAAGCTTTCATTGTCCTGTGAAGACCCATGTTGACTGTCCTTCTATCTTTACTGCAGTTTCAATTGTCACAAGAACTTGATAAGGACCGTTAAAGTAGGGGACCAATTTTTTACGATTAAATTCTTTCAATAATACATAGTCACTAGAGTTCATGTCTTTAAACGTTGGAGCTCTTTCTTGTTATTTCCCTGGTGCTCGATAGGCTTCTTTGACCTGTTGATAAGACTGGAATGCTTTGGTTAGCTTAATCACGTGCCTATGCATATCTTCTGCCATGACATGCATATCAACAGAGTGTTGAGCAGTTAATGGTGCCTCAGGTGCTTTCCATGTATCAGTTCAGCTGTTGAGAATCCCGTGTTTTTCTGTGTCATGGTTCTCCTATTAAAAAGGGAAATTGAGAGTATTTGCGTCCAATTAAGTCGCGTTTCTTCTGCCTACTTGCTAAGATGATCTTTTAAGGTACCATTAGCTTTGTCTACAATTCCCACTGCTTGAAGGTGGTCGGCACAATGGAATTTTTAATTCATATTCAAACTTGTACATCGTGCCTTATTTAGCTCCGCAAAGAAATGGGGGCTATTATTGGAAGAGATCATTCCTGGTATTTCAAATCTGGGTATGATTTCCCTTAACAGAATTTTACAAGAAGTTGTTGCTGTGCAGTCATTAAAGGGATAAGCTTCAATCCATTTACTAAATATATCGATTATCACGAAGCAATACTTAAAGCAATGGCATCTAGGTAACTATATAAAATTGAACTTGATAGTATCAAAAGGTACACTTGGCAAGGGTGTTTCAACTGGTGGACACTTTACTCCTTTCCCAGGATTATGCTTTTGACAAATTAGGCAATTTGCAGCTACTTGTTTTGCTTTTCGCTCCAGGTGGGGATTCCACCAAGTTTGGAGAATTCTTTCCACCATTCCCTCCTGACCTACATTTGTATGTGTTTGATCATAATCAACCTGAATAGACAGAAGGGAGTCGGGCAGACATATCTGTCATCCCGGAATAACACAAAGCTTATTGTAACCATTTACATAGCGACCATGGTTATTCAATCTTTGTTTTTCCTCCTCAGAGGCGTCCCCCTGATGGGACCGTATTTGCTGTAGGTCAAGTGTGGTCGGGGTGTCAGAAGAAGAAATAGGAGAGTCTCCCTTTGGTTTCCTATTCGTAATTTGAGTCACCATGTCTTTTTGCTCAAAAGCTGCTTTCTTAGCAGCTGCATCAGCGTTATTGCTGCGTTTAATGACAACGGAAATATCAGAGGAGTGAGCACATTATTTGATAATTTCCAATTGAGAGGGAAGTTGAATAGCACTGACGAGATTAGCAACATAGGCAGCATCGGGGTTAGGGGTTCCTGATGAGATAAGGACGCCGTGCTGCTGCCAGAGTTGACCTAAATCATGGGTGCATCCAAAAGTGTGCGGGATTCAGTATAGAACACAATCATGGGGAGGATCAGGCAGTTCAAGAAGTTCGTCCTGCAGGAATGTAGCGGAGTTAATGTTGGAGTAGTATTTAAAGGAGAGAAGCCTATTCTGCAGTCATGAAATCTCATAGCGGCTCAGACGAACCGCAATGAGGTATTGAGTACGTTTACAGGACACCGCAGAATAGGAGGGACAGACTTCTAAATTTTGATGTGAAGTTCTATTAGAGGCAGCCACTACCATAGTATGATGGGATGGAGATTCTGGGTGCAGTTTTAAAATAATCGTGCATAAGTCACATGTAATTTCATCTTGAATTAGTTAAATGTAGTCACAGTAGAATGCCATTGGCTGCCTTTAAATACTAATTGGGCAGAGTTGTAATTGCCAGCCTGTTTTGTGGCCTAATTTTCTAATACGAATTTAAAACTGTATTAGTTTGAATTTAACTTGCACTTCTGGTTGTTCTAAAGTCGAACTGAAATACGTTCATTGAAAAACTAGCAAGGCTTTGGTTCCATCAGCAATGCATCATTTTCTTTAACCGTCTGGTTAAAGTATATAAACTAGTTATAAAAGCAGAAATTGGATCTGATCAAAATCAGTGGCCTAAAATTCACTTATCAGTGCAACTGTAACATTCCTAACATACAGGGACAAATGATTCATTGGGGGAAGGACATGGACCTTTGCACGTTGTTCATCAGTGTAGGGAGGGGTTTCAGGTGGCTTTTTGTTTTATGAAGCGCGATCGCCTTGGCCATACTGTGAGGAGCATCCCGGCGAGGCAGTGGAGGAGGTTGTCTGACAGGACGGGAGGCATAAAATATTTCCTCCTCTGAAACAGAGTTACATTCGTTATTGCTTCTTACTGCTTACTTTCCTTTCTTTTTTTCCCAAATCCATTGTTCAATTTTAATGGGTAGAGTTAAACATGTGTGCCTCCGAAAGGCCAATCCTTATTCTATTGAGACGCTTTGGCCGATATTCTCCTTAATTGTTTCTCATAATTAGGATACTGACTTATTATTTCTGTTCGAGGACATTTGTCTTTCATCTTATCTAGTGTCGCAATCTTATTTATCCTACTTATGTTAAATCTTCACAGAAGTACTGATCTATAGGGGACTCGAACCCCACAGGGGCCAGTAACCCCACTAAACACAGGGAAATCGAACACCAATTATCCTAGGGGACGCTAACCCTAATTACGACAGGGGTCTCCAACTTCAGTTACTACAGGGGGCTGTAACTTCATTTACTACAGAAGACTCTAACCCCAATGAGCACAGGCGTACTAACATCAGTTACTACAGGGGCTTCTAACCATTTACTACAGGGGCCTCTAACCCCATTTACTACAGGGGATTCTAACCTCAATTACGTCAGGTGCTTCTACTACATTAACTCGAGGGGCCTCTGACCCCATTTACTATAGGGGACTCGAACGCAATTACTAGAGTGGCCTCTAAACCCACAAAACATAGGGGCCTCCAACCCCATTCACTGCAGTGGACTGTAAATCAACAAAACACAGGGGGGTCTAACCCAATTACTACGGAGGTAATAACCCCACAAAACATAGTGGTCGCTACTGAAAAATGTATTGCTGGAAAAGTGCAGCAGGTCAGGCAGTTTCCAAAGAGCAGGAGAATCGACATTTCGGGCATAAGCCCTTCTTCAGGAATGAGGATGGTGTGCCAAGCAGGTGAAGATAAAAGGGAGGGAGGAGGGACTTGGAGGGGCGTTGGGAATGCGATAGGTGGAAGGAAGTTAAGGTGAGGGTGATAGGCCGGAGAGGGGGTGGGGCGGAGAGGTCAGGAAGATGATTGCAGGTCAAGAAGGCGGTGTTTAGTCCGAGGGTTAGGACTGAGATAAGTTGTGGGGGAGGGGGGGGGGGGGAATGAGAAAGCTTGAGAAATCTGCATTCATCCCTTGTGGTTGAGGATTCCTAGGCGGAAGTTAAGGCGCTCTTACAGGCGTCGTGTTGCGACGGTCTGGTGATGGAGGAGGCCAAGGAACTGCATGTCCTTGGCGGAGTGGGAGGGGGAGTTAAAGTTTTCAGCCACGGGGCGGTTGGGTTGCTTGGTGCGGGTGTCCCAGAGGTGTTCTCTGAGACGGTCCATTTAAATTTGAGGTCGGGTGGAAGGTGTTAGTGAAGTGGATGAACTGTTCAACCTCCTCGTGAAAGCATGAGGTAGCACCGATACAGTCATCGATGTAGCGGACGAAAAGGTGGAGGGTGGTGCCAGTGTCACTGCGGAAGATAGACTGTTCCACATATCCTACGAAGAGGCAGGCATAGCTGGGGCCCATGCGGGTGCCCATGGCTACTCCTTTGGTTTGGAGGAAGTGGGAGGATTGGAAATCCTTTTCATCCGCTGTCTCGATGACTGTATCGGCGCTACTTCGTGCTCCCACAGGGAGGTTGAACAGTTTATCCACTTTACTAACTCCTTCCACCCCGACCTCAAATTTACCTGGACCATCTCAAAATCCTCCCTCCCCTTCCTAGACCTTTCCATTTCTATCTCGGGCACCCGCCTCAACACAGACATTTACTATAAACCGACCGACTCCCACAGATACCTAGATTACACCTCCTCGCACCCTGCCTCCTGTAAAAATGTCATCCCATATTCCTTATTCCTTCGCCTCCGCCGCATCTGCTCCCAGGAGGACCAATTCCAATACCGAACAAACCAGATGGCCTCCTTCTTCAAATACCGCAATTTCCCCTCAGACGTGGTTAACGATGCTCTCCACCGCATCTCCTCCACTTCCTGTTCCTCTGCCCTTGAACGCGGCCCGCCCAATGGCCACCAGGACAGAACATCATTGGTCCTCACCTAACCACCCCACCAACCTCCAGAAACATCGCATCATCCTTCTTCATTTCTGCCACCACCAAGGATATGTTTCCCTCCCCTCCACTGTCAGCGTTCCGGAAAGATTACGCCCTCTGCGACTCCTTCGTCAGGTCTACACACCCCACCAACCCAACCTCCACGCCCGGCACCTCCCCTACAACCACAAGAAATGCAAAGCTAGCGCACACCTCCCCACTCATTTCCCTCCAAGGCCCTAAGGGATTCTTCCATATCCATCACAAATTCACCTGCACCTCCACCCACATCATTTACTGCATCCAATGCAGCCGATGTGGCCTCCTCTACATTGGGTAGACAGGGCGCCTACTTGCAGAACGTTTCAGAGAACACATCTGGGACACCCGCACCAATCAACCCAACCGCCCCGTGGCTGAACACTTTAACTCCCCTCCCACGCCACCAAGGACATGCAGGTCCTTGGCCTCCTCCATCACCAGACCATGGCAACACGACGCCTGGAGGAAGAGCTCCTCATCTTCCGCTGAGGAACCCTCCAACCACAAGGGATGAATGCATATTACTCTAGCTTCCTCATTTCCCCTCCCCCCACTTTATCTCAATTCCAACCCTCGGACTCAGCACCGCCTTCTTGACCTGAAATCTTCTTCCAGACCTCTCCGCCCTCACCCCCTCTACAGCATTATTACCCTCACCTTAACCTCTTTCCATCTATCGCATTCCCAACGCCCCACCCCCAAGTCCCTCCTCCATACCGTTCATCTTAGCCTGCTTGGCACACCTTCCTCATTCCTGAAGAAGGGCATATGCTAGAAACGCCGATTCTCCTGCTCCTTGGATGCTGCCTGACCTACTGCGCTTTTCCAGCAACACATTTTTTCAGCTCTGATCTCCAGCATCTGCAGTCCTCACTTTCTCACAGTGGTCTCTAACCCCACTTACTACAGGGGGCTCTAACACCACAAAACACTGTGGGCTCTAATCCCACAATAGAAAGGGGCTCTAACCCCACAAGATTCTGTTTTAGTACCTTATTAAACGAAATCAGTCTATCTTGAGAGTGAGAGTTCAGTCATTGTACCGTGAGTGTGAAATGTGGGAAGCACTCCACAAAGATGCAGACCGAGAGCAATCAAGGTGAAACCTTGCCTGGTGTGCCAATTGGTCTCGAGTCTGATCCTGAGGTGAAGCTCTTCTTTTTCACTCAAACGTATACCTTGTTGAAACCCTGCTCACAGCGCTCAATTGATGAAGCACAGATTAGAGACGACCCATGGAATCCCTTGTGAACTCAACCTCTCTTGGTTCGTCCCGGAGATCATACTCTTTGATTGGCTGGAATTAAAAAAAAACTCTTATAAATAGATTAGTTTATTTTAGTCATCCCTTTATTTATTAATAGCATCACTGTTACAACATAACACTGATTCCTCTAAACTAACTGGATTCTAATAACCCAGGAGAGTAGTTCATCAGCTCGCTAAGAGCCCAGGCAGTACTATCACAAATAGGCTTCCTTTATACACTAAGTTTACAAAAGCACTGCATGTCCTGAACTAGAAAGATAACAGTGAATGACAATAATTCTGGAGAGAAGGTAATTGATACTGAGTTTCATTTCGAGATCAGAATCAAACACTGCTATTACTTTCACAAAGGAACTGCCCTGTGAAGGTTATCACTCGGTGTCCTGTTTGTACAGAATCACTGATGTTAAGGCAAAGGTTCTTAATTGCCTTACCATCCCTGCCTATCTATTTTTTCTAGTGTGCAAAAATGTGTTCTATAATCCAGCAGTATATATTAGTCTAAATGTTTAAGGACTAGTTTTAAGGCCATAGACTTTCTCACAACCGTACCAGAGTTTTCTGCAATGGCAGCATGATCTAATGGTTCCAAAACTCAATCCTTCTACCAATAAAAGCTAATGCACCGTATGTTGTCTTAACAAGTCTATCAATTTGGATGGCAACTTTCAGGGACCTATGCACATGATACTGAGATATCTCTGCTCATCTACACTGCCAACAATCTTACCATTAGCCCAGTACTGTGCATTACTATTACTCCTTCAAAAGTGAAACACCTCACACTTTTCTGCATTAAACTACGTTTGCCATCTCTCAGCCCAGCTCTACAGCTTTTCAATGACCCTCTGTAACCTACAACATCCTTCGGCACTATCCACAACTCTACCGACCTTCGTGTCATCAGTAGATTTACCAACCTATCCTTCTATGCACCCATCCGGGTCATTTATAAAAATGACAAACAGCAGTGGACCCAAAACACATCCTTGTGGTACATCACAAGTAACTGAATTCCAAATGAATATTTCTCATGAACCACACCTCCTATCTTCATTCAGCTAGTCAGTTTCTGATCAAAACCATTAAATCACCCTCAAACCCATGCCTCCATATTTTGTGCAATTGCCTACCGAGGGTAATCTTATCAAATGTCTTACTGAAATCCAGATCCACCACATGTACTGTTTTATACTCATCCACCTGTTTGCTCATCTTCTCAAAGAAATAAAACATTTTGAGGCACGATTTCCCCTTCACGAAACTGTGTTGACGATCCCTAATGAACTTATTCCTTCCAAGATGATTATAAATCCTATCTCACGTAACATTTTGCAGCATTCTATCGAGAACCGAAGTAAGATGCACTGGTCTATAATTGTCTCAATTCCCCTTCTTGAACAACGGGACAACATTTGCTGTCCTCTAGTCTTCTGGTGTTATTCCTGTCGACAATGACGACCTAAAAATCAAAACCAAAGGCTTGGCAATCTCCTCCCTGGCTTCCAAGTGAATCCTGGGATAAATCTCATCCGGCCCAGGTAGCTTACATATTTATGCACTTTCCAGAATCGCTAACGCCCCCTTCCTTGTGAATCTCAATGCAATCTAGTCAAATGGCCTCTATCTCAGTATTGTCCTCGACATTATCGTCTTTGTCTAGTGTGGATTATCAGAAAAATGCATTTGGATCACAGATATCTTCAGAGAAGGAAATCTGCCATCCTCACCTGGTCATTTGGTTCCAGACCCACAGCACTGTCGTTGACTTTTAACTGACTTCTGAAATAGCAACGTAGACAGGCAAGAGGCTGGAAAAGCACAGTAAACAGGCAGCATCAGGAGGTGAAGAAGTCAATGCTTCCGGTATATCCCTCCTTCAGGACTGGATGTGTGTGTGGGGGGTTGGGGCGGAGGATAAAGGGGATGGCGGAGGCAGGATGGTGAGGTGTGATAGATGAAGACAGGCAGAGATTATAACCTGATTGATCAATGGGAGGAATGTATCTGGTTGGTGGCAGAAAGCAGTGGCAATGAGGGGAAGGACTGGGAATTGAGTCGGGTTTGGGGAGCGAAGTTGTTTGAAATAGGAAAACACAATGATGATCCTCCGGACTGTAGGCTGCCCAGGCGGAATATGAAGTGTTTTCCTCCAATTTGCAGTGTGCTTCATTGTGGCAATGGAAGATGCCAAGGATTGTCATGTTGGAAACGGAGTGAGAAGGGGAAATGAAATGGGTGTTGCTGGGTGGTCCAGTCGGCCCCTACGGACCTGGTTCCAACGCTTGGTGAGCTATTCCCTAAGTTGACATTCGGTCTCACCGAGGTAGAGAAGACCACGTCAAGAACATCTGATGCATGAAGCATTTTGGAAGAGAGGCAGGTGAACTTCTGTCTGACCTGGAAGGACTACTTGGGGCCCTGGATGGAGGTGTGGGAGGTGGTGAACCGGCGGATTTCGCATCTTTTCCCGGTTGCAGGGGAAGATACCTGTGGATTCGGGGGTCACTGGGGAGAGTTTCACAAACCAAGAACTGTTGAAGGAAACTGCAATTGCGGAAGGCAGAGGGGTGGGGAGTGGAAAATGTTCTTGGTGGTGGCGTCGAGGTGGTGTTCGTAGAAGTGTTTGAGGATAATGTGTTGGATGTGGAGACTGGCTCGGATGGTAAGTGAGGGTTAGAACATTAGAACAGGTAATGGAGGTGGTGTGGTGGAGGGCTATCTGGATGACAGAGGAAGGAAAAACACGTTTTGCGAGATAGGTGGACATTTGGGATGCTCACTATTGGAATGTCTCCACATCCGAGCAGTTGCAGCTGAGACAGAGGAATCCAGAGAATGGGATGGAGTTCCTGCAGGATACTGGGTGGGAGAAAGTGTAATCCGGGTAGTTATGGGAGGTACGTGGGATGGTCATAAACATCTGTCACCGGAGGTGGAAATAGGGAGGTCAGGAAAGGGGAGGGAAGAGCCCTAGACAGACCGAGTGAATGTGACGGTGGGATGGTTGTCATGGGGAAGTCGATGAACTGCTCCAGTTCAGCCTGGGTTCAGGACGCTGCACCGATGCAGTCACTGATGGAATGGTGGAAGAGTTGGGGAACAGTGCCTGTATAGATGCTGAACAGGGACTGTTCGATGTAGCCAACAGAGGCAGGCGTAGCTGGGGCGCATCCAAGTGCCGATGTCTACATCCAGGATTTGGAGGAAAAGGGAGGAGTTAAAGGACATGTTATTAAAAGTGAGGACTATTTTGGCGTCGTGGAGGAGAGTATTGTTGGGGGGAAAGATGGATTTTTCGAGAGGATGAAGCAGAGGGCCTGGAGGCCATCCTTACTGGGTATGGATGTGTATAAGGACAGCACATCCATTGTGAAGATAAAGTGCTCGGAGCTGGGGAACTGGAAGCTACCGAGGAGATGGAGGGTGTGGTTGTTGTCACGGATCAAGTGGTAAGTGCCTGAATCAAGGGGGAGAGAATGGAGTTAAGGTTGGATGAGATGAGTTTCGTGGGGCAGGATCATGCTGAGATGATGGTTCGGCTGGGGTAAATGGGCTTGTTGATCTCGGGGATCAGATAGAAACGGGCAGCATGTGGCTGGGTGATGATGATTTTGGAGGCAGTGGAGGGAAGATCACTGGAGGTAATGACGGTACCGACAGTGCGGGTAATTGTGGCCTCATGGGTCATGGTGGGGTCCGAAGTCTTGCCTTCTCAACCTTGTGGTGGCCCCCAAATTAAATGCAGCACCAGTTGCCTAAGTATAGTGAGAGAGTGACCCTCCAGGCCAATGGTGACTGGATCAATGACAAAGAATCAGTTGGGTCAGTCTAATGTCCTCAGGGTTCAGTGACAGAGACACAGTGGGGTCAGTGGGGATTCCCCGTGTCAGTGAATTTGACACAGTGGGGTCTGCATGGTCTCCCTGGATCAGTGACAGATACGCAGTGAAATCAGTGTGGTCTCCCAGGGTCAGTGACAGAGACACAGTGGTGTCAGTGTGGTCTGCCCTGGGTCAGTGACTGAGACACAGTGGTCAGTGGGGTCTCCCCTCGGCCAACGGCAGAGACAAAGTGGGTTCAGTGTTGTCTCCCCTGGGTCAGCGGCAGAGACACAGTGGGGCCAGTCTAATGCTCCCAGGGGGCAGTGGGGTCAGTCTGCTCTCTTTCCCCCTTCCACTTGTGGACGGGGTTGATGGTGCCATTCTTCATGGATTCAGGCATACTCCATGCTTTCCCATATCACGGGAGAGTCATGGATGGTCAAGTCCCATAGAGATATATAAAAGTCGTTGGATCACTGCTTCTGGCAGGGTTATTCTTCAGAAAGGACTTTCCAGGGTTAGTGGTTTGTCTACAACTTCCCGTATACCATTGTCCATGGCCTCCGTGATGTAGACTGAGAGCTGATGGGAGGCCATGCTGTTTGTGGACCACATCTAACAGTCCGACATTAAACGATGTTTTCCTCCGAGTGCTCCACATCCTCTCACAATCAAAGAGGTACAGGTTAGGTGAATTGACCATGACAATTGCCCATAGGCTTCAAAGATGTGCATTAGTCAGGGGTAAATATAGGGTATGACAATGGTCCGGGCGGGTTACTCTTCGGAGGGTCGGTGTGGACTTGTTGGGCTGAAGGGCCTGTTCCCACACTCTAGGGATTCTATGGAATTTTCTGATCTTCAAAAATGTCAGACTTTGAGGAAGATGGGAAGAGTTTGCTGGGCCCCTCGCTGTGATATTTATATCATCAACAGACGTGGGAGGTTAGCCAGAGATATGAGGGTGTCTGAAATTGTGCCATTATTGAGGAAAGTTATTCAGGGAAGGCTCGGAAGCTATTGACCAGTGAGTTTGTCATCAGTGGTTGGTAAGCTTTAACAGAAGTAAAGTTACATAAACAACTAAGCGGACAAGGAGAGAATGTTTATATATGGAGCTTGTGGAAAGGCCTACATGTGGACGGCTCTGGAGAGATTGTTTATATATGGAGCTTGTGCAGAGGCCTACACGTCGACGGCTCCGGAGAGATTGTTTATATACGGAGCTTGTGGAGAGGCCTACACGTTGACGGCTCTGGACAGATTGTTTATATACAGAGCTTCTGGAGAGGCCTGTTGTGGACGGCTCCGGAGAGATTGTTTATATACGGAGCTTGTGCAGAGGCCGACACGTGGACGCCTCCGGAGAGATTGTTTATATACAGATCTTGTGGAGAGGCCAAATGTGGACGGCTCTTGGGAGATTGTTTATATACGGAGCTTGTGGAGAGTCCTACACATTGACGGCTCTGGACAAATTGTTTATATACGGAGCTTCTGCAGAGGCCAACATGTGGACGGCTCTGGAGAGATTGTTTCTGTATGGAGCTTGTGGAAGGCCTACACATTGACTGCTCTGGAGAGAGTTTTTAGAAACGGAGCTTGTGGAGAGGGCGACATGTGGATGGCTCTGGAGAGATTGTTTATATACGGATCTTCTGGCGAGGCCTACCCGTGGACGGCTCTAGACAGATTGTTTATCAGCGGATCCTGTGCTGAAGCCGACACATGGACGGCTCTGGAGAGAATTTGTATATACGGAGCTTGTGGAGAAGCCTATACATGGATGCCTCTGGAGAGATTGTTTATATGCGGAGCTTGTGGAGAGAACTACACATGGACAGCTCCGAGTGATTTCATGAATTCTCAAAGCCATATGAAATCTGTGGATAAGAAAAGTTAATTTATTTTCAGATATGAAGTGCATTGAGTGCTTCTTCATTTTAGACTTAATGTCATTGAAGCCATACAGGAGACACTGACTGCGATGACAAGTAGATTTAGAGAAATGATTACACAGCAGATCAGTTAGATAGATGATTAACTGTCTGGAAAGGGAAGAGGGTAGTTCAGAAGTCTCCTGTGGCTATTACTCTCTATGTTCTGTTTCCAGTGCTGTTGAAAGAGATTGTCTCTCAGAGGTAATTAGAAATAGTAGCTAGAGCTTGGACACGACGAATAAATCTAATGTTAAGTGGGTTTGTCAAGATTTAAAAGAATATTTCTTATCGTGGGCTCAGATGTCAGGGGCACAGAAAGGAATTCTGCAGCAGTGAGGGTGAGTCTAAGAGAGTATGTTGCTTTTCTTGTGCCAGGGTAAAGGAGTTCTCAAAACGTCAAAGGGGAGAGTGAGAAACTGGACATTATTCTACACATTGGGAGGCATGACATCGTCAGGGCACGGGTTAGGGCTTTGCAGGGTGAGTCTAAGAGGTTAGGTAGAAGGGTACAATATAGAATATTACACGTAATATTCTCGGGTTTACTTCCAATTCCAAGTTCTAATGTGAGAAAGAATAAAAGAAGAAGACAGACAAATCAATGGCTGAAGAGCTGGTGCAATGCTCAGGGATTCCACTTCATGAATCATCGAGATATCATCCGTTCAAAAAGTTGATTTCACCTGAACTTGAAAGGGACCTGCTGGGAAAATCTAATATTTCTAATTCGAGATCCTGTAAACCTTTAAGGATAGGGGTGGAGGCTTCCTAAATAACAGTGAACATAGATAGATATGTGAGGGCAGTCCTGAATCAGAAAATGACAAGTTAATTAGAACAAAAAGCAGACAGAAGCAAGTCAGAGAACCAAATAATTCAAACAAATTAAACTGAGTTTATTTAAATGCAAGAGGTCTTACAGATCTGGCCACTGAAGTCAGGGAATGCTTGGAAACATGGGACTGGGCTGTTGTAGGTATTACAGAATGCTGGCTGAGTGCAGGACAAGACAGTCTGCTAAATGGTCCTGGTGTTAGATGTTACAGGAAGGATAGGAAGAGAGGCTAGACGGAGGGTGGGGGTGGGGGGGGGTGGGGGAGGTGGTCGAGTGCATTCTTGATTCTGCAAAACATTCCTACTTTAATTAGTGTAGCTATTACTGAGGGACCATTTGGTGAAAATGTATGGTTTGTAATTAGGAATAAGGCAGGGGTGATCATCTTCATGGGATTGGACTAGAGGCACCCCCAACAGTCAAAAGGAAATTCAGAAGCAAATATTTTGAGCTCTCAAATATACGTAAGATTAATAAGGTTGTAATAGTAAGGGATTTTAATTTTCCAAACACTGACTGGGACTGCCACAGTGTTAAAGGTTTGGGTCATGAAGAATTTCTTAAATGTGTTCAAGAAAATTTTCTTTATGAATAATTCAATGTTCCAGCTGCAGAACGAGCAAAACTTGAACCGAATAGAATCCCTATAGTGTGTAGACATTTCATTCAGCCTAACAAGTCCACAGCAAACCTTAGAAGAGGATCCCACCCGGAGCAATACCCCTATCCTATATTTCCCATGGCTAGCACACCTAATCTCCACATCCCTGGATACTTTGGTGTAATGGCCAACCAACCTAACTTGCGCATCTTTGGACTGTGGAAGAAAACCAGAAACCCACACAGACACAGGGAGAATGTGCAAACCCCACAGAAGCTCCGCCACTGCAGGGGGAAATCGAATGTGGATCTCTCCTGCTTCGAGGCAACAGTGTGAACCACTGAACCATGGACCTACTACAGCAGCTTTTGGGAATTAAAGCAAGGCAAGTGACTGAATTGTGAGTAGGGAAACACTTTGGCACTAATGATCATAATACTAGCAGTTTTAAAACAGTTATGGAAATGGAGAAGCCTTTCACAAAAAATAAAGATCTTAATTGGAGTAAGATTTGTTTTAAGGGTATAAAAATGAGTTTTGAAAAGTTGATTGGGATAAACTATTTGCAAATGGGAGGCCTTCAGTCGTGTGATAATAGGAGTTCAGACGCATAGTGCTCCTGTTAGAGTGAAAGGCAACGCTGGTAAGTTTAGGGAACAGTGGATGAACACAGTTATTAAAGTTGTTTTCAAGAACAAAATGGAATCATATACTAGATACAGGCAACTGGGATCAACTGAATCTTTTGACGAGTTTAAAGAGTGTAGCAGTACTCTTAAGAAGGAAATCAGGAAGGCAAAGACGGGATGAGATACCATTGCCATATAAGGTTAAAGTTTTTTTTTTAAAGAAACGCTTCTACAAATCCATTAAGAGTAAGAGAGGAAATTGAGCGAGGGTAGACCCCTTTTATAATCAATGAGGTTGTCTTTGCATTGACATTGTGGAGATGGGACAGATATTAAATGAATATTTTGCATCAGTCGCTACTGTTGAGAAAGAAATGGGTATTAGATATCTCAGGGAAATGTTTTGATAACAGTTTACATCATGGAAGAGGAAGTACTGGAGGTCTTAGAAAACATAAAGGTAGATAATCTCCAGCACCAGATAATATTATCCCAGAACACTGTAGAAAGCAAGGGAGGAAATTGCGAGCCCCCAATAGAAATACTTGTATCATCTACAAACACAGGTAAAGATCCGAAGGATTGGAGGGTGAAGAGGTTTATGTCAAATTACAATGGGTCCTTGATCAGATGGGACAATGCGCTTAGGAGTGGCCAATGATTAATTTAGATAAATGTGAAGAGCGTTCAGTTCTGGTCTCCCTTTGAGAGGAAAGATTTTGTTAAATTTGAAAGGGTTCAGTAAAGAAATTACAAGAATGTTATCATGGTTAGCGGATTTGAGCTGTATGGAGGGGCTGAATAGGCTGGGACTGTTTTCCCTGGAGTGTCAGAGGCTGAGGGGAGAACTCATAGAGAGTTATAAAATCATGAGGGGCACAGAAAAAGTGAATATATAAGGCATTTTCTCTGGAGTTGGGGAGAGCATAACTAGAGGCATAAGTTTAGCGTGACAAGGAAAAATTTGAAAGGGATATCAGGGGCAACGTTTTCGTGCAGAGGGTGGTGTGTGTATGGAATGAGCTGCCTGAGGAAGTGGTGGAGGCTGATATAATTTCAAAATTAAAGGCATCTGGTTTGATATATGAATAGGAAGTGTTTCGATGAATATGGGCTTAAGTGCTGGCAAGCGAGACTAGATTATGTTAGGATAACTGGTCGGCATGGATGGGTTGGACTGAAGGGTCTGTTTCCGTGCTGTATGAATCTGATTCTATGACTCTATGACGTAATTCTATGAAATCTGTCAATTCTTTGACTCTCACACTAGCTGGTAATATTACACCACAGCAGAATATTTAACACTTTCATAGAAATTTTACAAAACATGATTTATAACAGTCCAAGAAAACAAATATATCAATGGATGACTTTGTAACATTTTGAATAGGCGAGTGAGAGTGTAAAATCGACAACTTGGAGGAGAACATGCCCGTGTAGGTCACGGTGGTCAGTGTATTGTCAGGAAATGGAAATTGTTGAAACCGCAATCCAGTAGGTTTGAAGAAATTTGGACAAAGTAAATGTATGGAGTTTATAATCTAGTGTCAGGTTGATATAGCGCTAGAAAGCAAGAGCCAGATGTAACAATGGAATGGATGACTGTTTCCCAGATGATGAGCTGTGAGGCAGGGGGATGGGTGTAGGAGCTGGTTTACAAATGGAAACATCATCTTGGTGATGATGCGGATTGAACTGATCTCAGGCTTTATTATGAAGCAACAATCAAACAGGCTTCATCCAGAATCAGCTCCCACTGAGCTCGGTGGCGTCAGTGGGAGCCACAAAACCTTTCATGGAAACACTGAGAATATTGGCTCATCAACCACATGTGACGCCATGCCCGAGCTTCAGATCCCAAGGATCACCGAGACCTCTGATTGGGGATTTGGATTCTACTTCAACACAGCAGCTGATTGGTGGAAATAAATGAATAAAGAAAGGGAGTGATACCAGCATCAGCCCGGGTGGGGGGAGGCAAATGGAACTAGACAAAGCTTTGCTGAAAATACATTTGAAATCAGAAGATGGAGCTGAAACTTCTCTTTTATTTACTTTTGTCCAGATGTGTGGATCAGAGACTTCTGTGAGCAAGAGTGAACAGGTGCCTGACGCTGCTGTTTACTCTGCAGTGAACGATTGTACTTTCCTCCACGTCTTTTTATTGTATTCGGGTCACTTGCTGTGAACTGCTTGTGAGGAATATTTCTTTTGGGAGGGCATGCCTAATTCCTCTTTTGGTTATGTTTTTGTAGTTCAGCTTTCTACTGACTGTTGCCCCTTGATAACAGAATTTTGCACTAGCTTTACTCCTGCAGTCTCTTTCATTCTGTTCCTCAGATGGAATCAATCCTTGCCCATGAGGAAATGAGTGTTATGATGTTGCTGCTCCTCCTCCTTCTTTCAGTCCATTCCTCACGTGGATTCCTTGTTCGATTATCTGCTGCTTCTCATGTTGGCGCTCAGTTTTATGGATTTATTCACCAATTGAGTTACTTTTATAACTGGATATTTCACTGCATACTTTAACTGCTCTCTAAAGTTTTTCTGTGTCACCACATAAATAAGTGCATTGGTGCAGCAACTGAGGTTCCGCAGCATATATGCAACTTGTTCAAAGAGATAAAAATCATCCACGTAATAACCAGTATTATACATATATACAATATACACCATCCAGAGCAGTATGAAGCTGGCAGATATAGTGAACAGTAAAGTCACAGAATTCTTTCTGCTCTCTATCTCTGGGTCATTCTCTGTTTTTTTCTGACCTCTCAGTCCCTTACGCGCCTTATTGGCCTCGAAGATGTGTCTGACTGTCAGAACATTGAGAAAGAGAATCAAAATGAATGGAAGCAGTGGTGTTAAAAATGATGCAATATATTTAAAACTTACCCACAAAGGTTCATTAAAGTAACTGTAACTGGTGTAACAATACCATGGAACATTGTTGATGATCCTTCCAGGTTCAAGTCGAAAATAGTTGGGAATGTTCTTTATTGAAAAGAAAATACAAATTATTGCCAGAACTCTCTTCGCAGTTTTCTCTGTGCAATACTGAGACTTCATCTGATGAAAACAAATGGCGACAAATCGATCAAAAGAGAAAGCGACAGTGAACCAGGCAGAACAATCAACTGTGATGTCAGTCAGGACCCAGTTTACACTACAAACAGGAGTGATGTCCAGGAAACACCGTGGATAATAATAGGATTTAAACTGAATAAGTATGACCTCAGAAATTATGAACAGGAGATCAGACACAGCCATCGCAACCAGATAGTGAATGGTACATGTCGATAGACCACACTTGTCGCCAGACAAGAATACAATCACCGCTAGACTGACTGTAAGAGAATGAAAGACAAAAAATAAAGACTTGAAGTCACTGATCAAATATTCTCAGTGCCTGATGGTTTTAGCACAAAGACGTTTGTATGTCATATCACCTGAACTATTACAGTTATCACGGTCAAATGAATTATTTCCACTGTTATAAAACTTAGGGAATCATACGAAGATCAAATGACTTCGAGAAACATGATTATGTTCTCAATATTTTTGGAGAAGTCAGTAATTAATTTCTTCTGCTTTACAGGTTACTCTGCCTGGCTGGATTTTCTCATAATACTACAACATCCAAACAAACCAACCCGGGATCAATGAAGAATGAGAGACACCGAACTCGGGCATTGATTAGCAAACTCCTGCTCTCGGTTGTAGAGTCTCCACAGCTCAGATTGCTTCCAGAATTGCACATCCACACTGTGTGACTATGGTACAGGGCAGTGAATCCTTCCAGTGTCCAGGAATAGATGCCCTCTACAATGTGAATGAAGAAATGATAGGGCATCAAACGGCCACCCCTTTCAGCTCCATCCCACCCCCAAACACACACTTGTACAGGATTGAGCATAATGACAATCCGAAACATTCAAGTTTTCAGCAGGGAATCCAACCAACATGTCCCAGTTTGGATACCCACTACAATCAGAAGAATGTTGATATTTGGTTCGGACTCTCCTCACAATGTTAAAGATTGTACACCACAACCTCAGTCAAGTAGTCTCTGAATTTATACAGCTTTGATCATTGCAAGTTTCCAGTTTGGAAATCAAGAGATGAAGCAAAGCTTCCTGCCTGATGTCCAGGCTCCTGCAGTTCTCCTTGTGAACAGAGATCCTCATCCATGATTGGGAGCAGAAGCTGGGGCTAGGAGTCCCCATACTGTAAGCAGCTTGTTGCAGGAGACCCATACATTGTACCATTGCTTGATATCAAAGCTTGCTTTTGTGGATTCAGTCCAATGTCAAGCATTAGGGAAGATGATAGGAGAAAGTAAGGACCACAAATGCAGGAGATCTGAGTGGAGAATGTGGTGGTAGAAAAGCACAGCATTCCTGATGAAGGTTTTCAGCCCAAAACGTCGATTCTTCTACTCCTCAGATGCTGCCGGACCTGCTGTGGTTTTCCAACACCACTCCTTCAACTCAATGCCTGCTATGGCATCCAATGAAATTTGAGCTCAATCAAAATATGGACTTAACAGTCTAATGGTGACCATTAAACTGTTGTCCATTGTCATCAAAATGAAATAAATCTCTTTTCCAGAAGTCCGTTAGAGAAGATAATCTTTCATCCTCACATGGGCTGACATACATACGACTCGAAACACATGACAACCTGGTGACTCTTACGTGCCCTCTGGGCAATTAGGGATGGGTGGTAATTACTGGCTGAGGCATCCATGCCCACATCCATTGAATGAATAACAGAAAATTGAGCTCCCCACACAGAGCCAACTCCCCAGTATAGTCAACTCCACCCCTTTTTACTTCATCTCATTGAAATGAATATTCCAACTCGAAGTTGGTTGTCACAAATATGCAACTCCCCAAACTGATCCACTTTTGAAGATAAGAGATCCTTCATTTGATTCATCACAGTTTTCTGTAGTGGGAACACCAACACATAGAGCAGGTCCCTGCACAGACAACTGATGCAAAAGGGTCTGTCTCTTGGCTTTGATACTCACGTGAGTTTGGAAATTCATTGGAATCAGCCAAATAAGATATAACACGAACTGGCCTCTGGGATAACGAATGCCCTGAAGCAAGACCTCAGTGCAAAGCATCCAACTTTTCACTTTGAATGTTTCTCCTGCTCTGTGCTGTACAGGAAATCCCTGTGAATACGAACACCCTTTAGGTTCAGAGATGCCTTCTTGAAGAGATGGTAATCGCGTTAATTTTAAATGTGCTCATGGAATGTAAGCTTTAGCCAGGTGAGTATTGATTGCCCAGCTCTAATCGCCATTTTGATGCTGTTGGAGATCTGTCTTTTTGCATATCTTTAATCCCTGGGCGCAGGAAATCGAATAGTGTTTCGGAGGGGAGTTGCAGAAATGTTACAGACCAACGATGATGATGCATCTGTATATTTCCAAGTCAGAATGAATTCCGTTTGAGAAGGAACTTGCATGTGACAGTGTTTCTGTTCACCTGCAGCCCATGGTTATGGGTCATGTGTTGTGAGATGTTGTTGAAAGAGAGTGTTCCTAATTTTCATCTTGTACGTGGTACCCACTTCGGGTCATGCATTGGTGAAGAGTATGAGGACTGAATGTGGTGACTGTGCATTACAAACAACCAATGAGGAGCTCCGTGAATATTGCACTCAGCCTGATCCATGGAGAACATTCCATCCCACCCCTGAGCTCGGCTTTGTGGATGAAGGACATGAATTGGAGATGGAGGCAGGCAGTGTATTGCTACAGGAATCAGGTGTCTGACATGCAGAACTTTTATGGCCAGATCAGTTCATTCCGGTATCAATGGTTTGGCCTAAGTCACGCAGTCAGTGACGGCAATGTCACTACGAGCCAACGGTAAGCCAATTGGCGATTGGTAGATTCTCACTTTTGGAGATGGTCGTTACCTGGTGCTTGTGGGATGTGAATGTTACTTTCTAATTGTCAGCCTAAATGTGGTGTTATCTTACTCTATATGGACACAGATCTTTTTACTTTCTAAGGAATTGTAAATGGTGCTTAATATTTTACGACAATGCACAAACCTCTTTACCTCAGAAGTGCTGATGGAGCGAAGGGCAGAGATGAGGCACTTTTTTATTCTGGGGTCCAGGACATGATCCTTAAGAATTCCTGCAGAGATGTCTGATGACTGAGATGATTGCCACACCCATCCTGTCCTGCATTCAGGATTGATATGAAATAAGCTGTAATCTCATTGAGTTCAGTTCTTTGAGAACTTGCTACTGTGAATATGGGTTCATAATTTACACGCCTAAGAACTGAATATTTATTTTCAGTCATTAAAATATAGCTATAAAAGTAGGAAAATGTAATCAAGGAAAAATTCATCAATGTTTCTGTAAATGCAGGACAATCCTGAGTTTGTCACACTTTAGACTGAACATGTGGCTGTGTTGGAATGTCACTAGTGTTGGAACAAAACTGTGCAATGTTTCATTGAGGTTGGACACCCAACAGAGTCAGACTGTTTGTCATTATCACGGAAAAAGAACAGAAAAGGTCACAGTTCTGGAAATAGCTTTGTAAGCTCTGTTAGTGACATAGTGTGTACAGATGGCGGTAAAACTGAATCAGGTCAATGTCTCATTCACAAGTTCTGTATTTAATGTACCATATTCTGTATTCTGTATTGTTCATTCTCTGTAATACTCTCCAACACAATTATTATCCATAGTTATAATATTGTAGTCAGTAAAGTCAGTTATTTGATGAAACAATATATTAATATATATTTTCTTTATCTATATTGCCGTAAAACTGATTATAGCACAGCCCTCATCAAATCCTCTTCCTCACCAGGAGAACATGTATCATAAAGCAGCGATCACTGTAAAATTAACTGTGGATAGATGATGGATAATAGAATCAAAAATTATTGATCTAATCAAATTTAGAGGTGAAATAGTGGCAACCAGTGTAGCTCGATATCCACCTTTATTAACATCAAAGTAATGAAAGAGAGTAGTCGTGTCCTACAGTTTGTCCTAACATTGCTGAAAGATTAATCCGTCCCAAAACTATTATTGAAAGAAACCTTATATGTCTATGGGTTAATTGTTTAAATTAACACTGTTGTTCTCTTATTTTCATTTTTTGCAAAGAAGTCACATCTATTTATCCCCAATCGAACACTTCACTTTGGAAGCTTAATACGACATATATTCAACCAAAGATTTTCCCACTTGGAAACCATTGTATTTCCAAACTGCATTGACAGCTAAATCAGTGAACAGATCACAACTGAGAAATGTAAGATAAAACATCACATTGTTTCAGTCAAAATATGGTCCTAGTTAAAACTACACTCAAATCTTCCCTTTAATTCAGTTCCCCATGAGTTAAATTCTGTCCTGAGAGATACTCCTTCTTGTGCAAGACCACTGGGGTGAATTATTTCCCTCTTGTTTGTAACTCTTACTCAGTGTAATTTTATTTTGACAGATGCTCCCCAGTAACACGTGGACAGTGGGTTCATTGTTCTCCTTTGGCTAAGAACCCAGGCGCAGTTAGAATTTTACAGGAAGCTGCTCACTGCATCACATTGCCACGGGAATCGGATGTTAGAACATAGAACATAGAACAGTACAGCACAGAACAGGCCCTTCAGCCCACGATGTTGTGCCGACCACTGATCCTCATGTATGCACCCTCAAATTTCTGTGACCATATGTATGTCGAAGAATCTCTTAAATGTCCCCAATGACTCTGCCTCCACAACTGCTGCTGGCAACACATTCCATGCTCTCACAACTCTCTGAGTAAAGAACCCGCCTCTGACATCCCCTCTATAATTTCCTCCAACCAGCTTAAAACTATGACCCCTCGTGTTAGTCATTTCTGCCCTGGGAAATAGTGTCTGGCTATCGACTCTATCTATGCCTCTCATTACCTTGTATACCTCAATTAGGTCCCCTCTTCTCCTCCTTTTCTCCAGTGAAAAAGGTCCGAGCTCAGTCAACCTCTCCTTATAAGATAAGCCCACGAGTCCAGGCAGCATCCTGGTAAACCTCCTCTGAACCCGCTCCAATGCATCTACATCTTTCTTATAATAGGGCGACTAGAACTGGACGCAGTATTCCAAGTGTGGTTTAACCAAAGTTTTATAGAGCTGCAACAAGATCTCACGACCACTAAACTCAATATCCCTGTTAATTAAAGCCAAAACACCATATGCTTTCTTAACAACCCTATCCACATGGGTGGCCATTTTAAGGGATCTATATACCTGCACCCCTAGATCCCTCTGTTACTCCACACTGCCAAGAATTCTATCCTTAATCCTGTACTTAGCTTTCAAATTCGACCTTCCAAAACGCATCACCTCGCATTTGTCCAGGTTGAACTCCATCTGCAACCTTTCAGCCCATCTCTGCATCCTGTCAATGTCCCGCTGCAGCCTACAACAGCCCTCTATACTGTCAACGACACCTCCAACCTTTGTTTCATCTGCAAACTTGCTGACCCATCCTTCAATCCCCTCATCCAAGTCATTAATAAAAATTACAAACAATAGAGGCTCAAGGACAGAGCCCTGTGGAACGCCACTCACCACTGACTTCCAGGCAGAATATTGTCCTTATACGACCACTCGCTGTCTTCTGTTGGCCAGCCAATTCAGTATTCAGACAGCTAGGTTCCGCTGAATCCCATCCCATTCCATCTTCTGAATGAGCCTACCATGGGGAACCTTATCAAATGCCTTGCTAAAGTCCCATATACACGACATCCACAGCTCGACCCTCATCAACTTTTCTAGTCACATCCTCAAAGAACTCGATAAGGTTTTTGAGGCATGACCGTGTTGACTGCATTTAATCAAGCCATGCTCTTCCAGATGGTCATAAATCCTATCCCTCAGAATCCTTTCTAACACCTTGCAGACGACAGACGTGAGACTTACTGGTCTGTAATTGCCGGGGATTTCCCTATTTCATTTCTTGAAGAGAGGAATTACATTTGCCTCTCTCCAGTCCTCAGGTACGACTCCAGTGGAGAGCGAGGATGAAAAGATCTTCGCAAGTGGCGAAGCAATTGCATTTCTCGTATTCCAAAGCAGCCGAGGACAAATCTGGTCCGGGCCTGGCGACTTGTCAATCTTAATGTTTGACAACATTTTCAGCACATCAGCTTCCTCTATCTCCATTCCATTTTAGCATGCACACCTGCTCTTCAAAGGTTTCATTCACTACAAAGTTCGGTTCTTTCGTAAAGACAGCAGCAAAAAAACTCATTTAGGGCTTCCCCTACCTCCTCAGATTCCACACACAAATTCCCTATGCTCTCCCTGATCGGGCCTACTCTTTGTTTGACCATTCTCTTATTCCTCACATAAGTGTAAAATGCCTTTGTGTTCTCCCTAATCCGTTCTGCAAAGCCTTTCTCGTGCCCCCTCCTGGCTCTTCTCAGACCATTTTTAAGCTCCTTCCTTGCCTGCCTGTAATCCTGTGGAGCTGAGCTTGACCCTAGCTTCCTCCACCTTACGTAAGCTACATTCTTCCTTTTCACGAGAAGTTCCACTGCTCTCGTCATCCAAGCTTCCTTTATCTTACCACTTCTTGCCTGTCTCAGAGGGACATATTCATTCATCACTTGCAACAACTGTTACTTAAACCGTCTCCACATATCTATAGTGCCTTTACCATGGAACAATTGCTCCCAATCCATGCTTGCTAACTCATGTCTAATCGCATCATAGTTTCCTCTTCCCCAATTAAATATCCTCCCATTTTGCCTAATCCTCTCCTTCTCCATAGCTATGAAGAATGTGAGGCAGTTGTGGTCACTATCACCAAAATGCTCTCCCACCACAAGATCTGATACCTGCCCCGGCTCATTGCCGAGCACCAAGTCTAGAATGGCCTCTCCCCTCGTCGGCCTGTCAACGTACTGAGTTAGGAAACCCTCCTGAACACAACTTACAAAAACAGCTCCATTCAAATCTTCTGCTCGAAGGAGGTTCCAATCAATTTTGGCAAAGTTAAAGTCACCCATTACAATAACCCTACTACGTCCACACTTTTACAAAATCTGCCGAGCTATGCTTTCTTCCATCACCCTGCTGCTATTGGGGGGCCTGTAGTAAACCCCGAAAGAGGTGACTGCTCCCTTGCTGTTCCTAATTTCCACCCATACTGACTCGGTAGGCAGATCTTCCTCGAAAATAGAAGCTTCTGTAGCTATGATATCCTCTCTGATTAGTAGTGCTACACCCCCGCCTCTTTTTCCTCCCTCCCTATTCTTTTTAAATGCTCTAAACCCTGGAACATTCAGCAACCATTCCTGCCCTCTGTTATGGCCACAACACCATAGCACCAGGTACTGATCCATGCTCTAAGTTCGTCATTTTGATTCCTGATACTCCTTGCGTTAAAGCAAACACACTTTAACTGATACCTTGGTTCCTTGCCAGGAAAATCCTTCCCACTAGCTGGTCTACCGTTTGCTACTGCCTCATCTGCATCAACTCTCATCTCCGGTATACAGCTCAGGTTCCCACCCCCCTAAGTTGCATTCAGGTTCTTCACCCACATTCAACACAGCTCTCCACTGAAAGATATTCCCAATAATATTTACAATTGAGGTCGTAGATGTTCCCACATTCGTGCTACACACTTACAGCAATGCTGTGTTTAAAGATACCTGAGAAGAGCAACAACACTGGATCAGAAGGTCATATCTGAACAGTTGCCCAAACTCAGTACAATTCTACAATAACACATTCTCCCAGCACAATGAGGCAACAGTAATAAGATACTAGCCCCATTCAGTACAACTCCACCATCAGTAATACCTTCATTCAATATGACACCTGGAGATCTGGATAAAGATTACACAACATTCTAATCAATTACTCGATAATGTAAACTGTATATGAACCTATAGATAGAGACTTTCTTTTCTCAGTTGAGGAAATACACCACAGGGTTAATTTGGAAATGTTAACTACATGCATTTGTATCACACATTTGTAACTCATATTAACCTGATTATCTGCCCTCACAAATATAATTCCCCCCACACATTCACTCTCGAAACAAACCACACAAGATCTCAAAGTCACCTCTCCTTCACTTACGACTCCACAATGATCTGCTCAACCTACGCATTTCTCACCTGTTGTATCTAGGGTCCCATTTGGAGCGAGCTGCCAGAACAGGATCCACTAACATAATCCCTTCACATCAAGGAATGCGAAATACCAGGTATCACGAAGAGGTCGGTGTTGCAAACCCATCTGACCAATAGCAGGCTTTCAACTCCCACAGACAGAGAGTGGACTTGCTGAACACTTTGGAGACCAGCCAGGGCCGGTGCTCAGCCTAACTTCATCAATGTGGCCTCAGGGCAAACCCATTCTGCACAGTACAGACAGGCAGATAATGCTGCACATTACTGAGGGGCCTCATTGACAAACTATTTGCTTTAAACACAGTGAGAACACTGTAATCTGGCATCGGGATTTGCTTTACCAAATGCAACTAAAATAATTTTCAGTCATACAGCGGAAATGATTGCAATGTAATGCCGAGGTTTTTCCAGCTAAATTGTAACAAGACTTACCAGGAACACCAACAATAGCAATGACGGTGTAATATACTTTAGCGACCATTTCCCTTGTCAGATGCATTTTGGTCTTTGTGAAACAACCTCTCTGTTCCTGCTGCTGGCAATCTGTTGGAATTGGAGAGTTCTGTCGTATTTGGAGCTGACACTGTTCCAGAGGCTTTATTTTATATTGTGCAGTATCTCTCCCGGGAATCTGTGATTACAGCTTTAGTTTTTCAGATAATTTTGAACAAACAGATTACGACAATAGGTTTATTTTAATGACATTATATCATTGAGATTTAAGTATGCATTTGAATCCGCCAAAGATTTTATTAATCTGATCCTATTCGTTGTCAAATGTTACTTGCAACTTGTCTTCAAACAGCAATGCTTGAAATATTATTTCACTCACCACCAGTCCCATCAATAACCAAATATCTTTTTATATTCTTTTCAGTGAATGATCTTCATATTGTGGAGATTATTCGGTCATTCAATCCCTCATATTGTGGCGCTCCTTGACAGCTGTTTTGCTGCATGCTGTTACAATGCTATCTGTGAATGAGCATTCCAATCGAGGACCTGAAGCTGATACTGACCACAACAATATTTGGAACTTACACTGGGAAATATTTCCCCATAACAAAATGGAACAAAATGGGAAGTGATTCCGAACATTCATTTCATAATTACAGAATGGTAGAATCCCATAGATCAGAAGAGGCCCTGTGGCCCATCATGCTAAAACTACACTCAATCTACATCAGTCCCACTTCCCAGCATTGGGCCCGTAGCCATGAATGTTATGACATTTCAAATACTTATGCAAGGCATTTTTCGACGTTGTGAGGTTTATCGCCTGAACTACCCTCCCGGTCAGTGCATTGCAGACTACTACCATCCTCTAGGTGAGAAGATGCTTCCTCATGTCCCCCAAAACCTCCTGCCTTTCAGCTCAAAATCATGCCACCCGGTTATCGGCCCCTTGACTGACGGGAAACAATTGTTTTCTGTTCACCCTGTCCACGTCCCTCATCGTCTTATATACGCCAATTGCTGTTCTAAATAATGCAATCCCCGCTTATCCCCTCATTACAGCTAAACTGCTGCATCACAAACAACCTTGTACTGAACCTCCTGTGCACTCCCTGCAATGTAATCTCATCCTCCCTATGGCACAGTGACCAAACCGCACACATTATTCAAACTGTGGCCGAACCAAAATCTTGTACAGCTCCAATAGGACCTCCCAGCTCTTCTCATATATGCATCCGTTATGTGCCTTTTTAAGAAGAACAAAGAAGAAAGAAAATATACAGGCAGGAACAGGCCCTTCGACCCTTCAAGCCTGAGCCAATCAAAATTCACTGTCTAAACCTGTCGCCCAATTCCTAAGCATCTGTAGCCCTCTGCTCCCCACCTACTCATGCATCTGTCGAGATGCAATCTACTGCGTCTGCCTCTACTACCTCCGTTGACAACGTGTTCCAGTACTTGACGCGTGTATCCCCTTTAAATTTTTCTCCTCTCACCATGAACACGCGACTTCTCATCATTGAATCCCTCACCCTGGGAAAAAAGCTTATCTCTATCTACACTATCTATAAACATCAAGATTCTGTAGACCTCAATCAGAATCCCCACAATCTCTTTTTTTGGTAATGAAAGCTATCCTAACATGCTCAACCTCTCTTCATAGCTAGCACAGTCGATATCAAGCAACATCCTCCTAAACTTTCTCTGCACTCTTTCCAAAGCGTCCAATCCTTATGGTAATGTGGCGACCAGAACTGTAAACAATATTCTAAATGCGACCGAACCAATGTTTTGTATAATTTTAACATGATCTGCCAGCTCTGATACTCAATACCACGTCTGATGAAGACAATCATACCATATGCCTTCTTGACCACTCTATGCACATGTGCAGAAACATTCAGGGTACAATGGGTCTGAATTCCCAGATCTCTCTGCTCATCAAAGTTTCCCATGGCTCTTCTGTTTACGACATAACTCGCTCGAGCATTAGATGTCCCAAAATGCATCATCTTACATTTGCCTGGATTGAACTCCATCTGATGCATCTATCTATATCCTCCTTTATTCTTTAACAGTCCCCTATGCTTTCGGCTACTCCACCAAACTTCGTGTCATCTGCAAACTTGCTGATAATTACAACAGTGTCATCTTCCAGATCATTTATGTACATCACTAACAACAGTGGCCCCAGCACTGATCCCTGTGGAACTCCACTGGTCACCTTTCTCCATTTCGACACACTCCCGAGAACTACTACTCTCTGTCTCCTGTTGCTCAACCAGTTCTTTATACACCGAGCGAGAACATCCTGCACACCATGTGACTTCACTTTCTTCATTAGTTTGCCATGGGGAATCTTATGAAACGCCTTACTAAAGTCCACGTATATGACAACTTCAGCCCTTCCTTTATCTATCAAGTTGGTCACTTCCTCAAACAACTCTATTAAGTTGGTAAGTCACTATCTCTCCTGCACTAAGCCATGTTGTCTATCACTGATAAGCCCATTCTTTTCCAAATAGAAAATAGCACTTTCTCCAGCAACTTTCCCACCACTGACATCAGGCTCACTGGTCTGCAGTTTCCCAGAATATCCCTACTACGCTTCTTGTACAGGGGGAGATCATGAGCAAACCTCCATCCTCACCTGTGTTTAAGGATTCTACAAAGATATTCATCAGGGTCCCAACTATTTCCTCTCTCACTTCCCTCAGCAATCTGGGATAGATCCCATCCGATCCTGGGGATTTGTCTACCTTAATAACATTCAGCCTACCCAATACATCTTCCATACTTATGGGCAAAAGTGAGGACTGCACATGTTGGAGATCAGAGTCTAGATTAGAATAATGCTGGAAAAGCACATAGGTCAGGCACCATTCGAGGAGCAGGAAAATCTATGTTTTGGGCTGACGCCCTTCATTATGATAAAGGACATTTGCTCGAAAGGTCGATTTTCCTGCTCCTCGGATGCTGCCTGACCTGCTGTGCTTTTCTAGCATTACGCTAATCTAGACTCTTCCCTACTTATGTCAACATGATCCAGAGTAATCAAACTTCTATCTCTAATCTCAACATTCATCATATCACTCTCCTCAGTGAACACTAATGAAAAGTAATCGTTCAGAAACTCACCCATTTTGTCAGGTTCAGGGCACAGCCTTCCTCCCGTATTCTTTTGTGGAACAATCCTTTCTCGAGTTGCCAGCTTGCTTCTTATAAACGAATAAAATGATTGGGGATTCTTCCTAATTCTGCTCGCTAAAGCTATTTCATGACCCTTTTTACCCTCTTGATTGCTTGTTTAAAACTGATACTACTCTCCCGATGTTCCTTCAGTGCCCATTCAATTCTTAGATTTCTGGAACTTACGTAAGTTTCCCTTTTCCTCTTGGCTAGTCGTACTGTTGGCTAGTCATCCACGGTTCACGAATCTTGCCTTTCCTATCCTTTGCTTTCAACGGGATATGCCTATCTTTTACCTATCGTTTACCTATCTTTGAAAGCCTCCCACATATCAAATGTGAACTTTCCTTCAAATAGCTGTGTCCAATCCACATTTCCCTGCTCCTGCCTAATTTTGATGCAATTAGCCTTGGCCCAGTTTAGTACACTTCCCTTAAAAGCACTCTCATCTTTGTCTAAAACTTACAGAATTGTGGTCACTGTTCGCAAAGAAATCCCCCACATCAACTGCTACCACCTGACCTGGCTCGTTCCCCAACATTAGTACCAGTATGGCCCTTTGCATTGTCAGACTATCGACTTACTGCTCTAGAAAACTTTCCTGGACGCTTCCTACAAATTCTGGCCCATCCAGACCTCAGACACTAAGTGTATCCCAGTCAGTGTCAGGAAAGTTAAAATCTCCCATCACAACCACCCTGTTTCCTCTACATCTTTCCATAATCTGTTTACCTATTTGTTCTTCTACCTCACGCTCACTGTTAGGAAGCATGTAATACAGGGCCACCAATGTAACTGAACCCTTCTTATTTCTCAGCTCCATCCATAATGGGTCACTACTCAAGCCCTCCATTGTGTCCTCCTTTTGCACAGCCGTGAGATCATTCTGATTAGCAATGCATTTCACACCCACCCACCCCTTTTTTTTTACTTCTCTCCGTAACCTCTCTGAAGCATCTACATCCGGGAACATTTAGTTGCCAATCATGCCCTTCCTTCAACCAAGTCTCTAGATTACAGTAACACCATACTCCCAGGCACCAATCCAAGCCCTACATTCATCTGCCTTACCGACTATTCTCCTTGATTAAAGTATTTACCCTTCAGGCCTGCAGTTCTTTTGTGTTCATCTTTGGTCTGCCTACTCTGCAAATTATTAATGCTAACTTCATGATTCTTACAGTCTCCAGTTTCCTCCTCACTGTCTAATTGTCTTCTCTTGTTCCAAGGCCACTGCCACATTAGTTTAAACGCTTTCCAACAGCCGTAGCAAAGATTTGCCCAAAACATTTGTTCCAATCTGGTTCAGAAGTATACTTTTCAATTTGCAATCGTCCCACCTTCCCCAGAACAGGTCCCATTACCCGTCCTGCTGCCTTCAGAGAGCTGTTGACAAGCACCTCAAGATCATTTGGTTTGTTTGAAGTCCATTTCCTGATGAAGGGCTTTTGCCGGAAACTACGATTCTCCTGCTCCTCGGATGCTGGCCGACCTGCTGTTCTTTTCCATCACCACACTCTCGCCTCTAATCTGCATTTGCAGTGCTGACTTTTGCGTCCTTTGAGTTTCTATGTGTGCTAGAATTCATTGAGTACTGCTTTGTCTTGTAACTTATGTCAAAGTCATGACCTCACAGTTATCAGGATTAAATTCTATCTGCCACTTCTCTGTTCAACTGATCAATCTGACTATTTCTGACTGTAACCTAAGACAATTCTCCTCACTGGCAAACCCCCAGTCAATATTTGTGTCAGTTGAAAGTTTACTAATCGTCCCCAATCACCTTCCCCGCTTCCTTACCGGAAAAAAGGTAACACACACACATATCAATACCATTTGTGAACTTTATAACCAATAAAGGACCTAGCACTGACGCCTGCCGTACACCACTGGACACCACTACCTGGTATGGCAACTGTACATTCAAGAGCAGAGACGGTTACAGAGAGTGGTGAACTCTGCCCGAACAATCACAAAGGTCAACCTCCCATCTATAGAATCCATCTACTAGGCCCACTGTCAAGGAAAGGCCGTCAGCATTCTCAAAGCTCCATCTCACCCATCTGCAAACTCTACTAATGAGGAGAAGATACAGAAGCCTGAACACACACACACATACAATTTGGTTTCAAAACTGTTTCTTCCCCATTGTTGCGAGAATATTGAATGGACTCACAAACTCTTAACACTCGCCTGTACCTGTGTTTTTGTTTTTGCTGCTGTTTACCTGTTATTTACGTATCTATGTTACTCAACTATGTGATCTACCTGTACTGCTCGCAAGACAAAGTTTTTCACTGTCTCTGTACACGTGACAATAAATTCAATCCCACTAATTTCAATTCAATTCAATTCATCAGCCTGCAATTACACAACCTTCTACCAACACTGTCTGCCTCCTCTAACTGAGACAATTTTGGAGCCAATCTGCTCATTTCCGCTGGATGACATGTGCTTTGGTTTTAGTTATCAATCTGCCATGTCTGGCCTTGTCAAAGGTGTTACTGAAATCCATAGAAACCGGATCAATTCCCTACCCTCGTCTAAAGAGCTGGTCGCCTCCTCTTAGAACTCCAACAAATTTGTGAGTAAATCCCTCCAACCCCTTTGACAGAGCCGTGCTGATTGTACATGGTCAAGCCTTGACTCTCAAAATGGAGATTAATTCTCTGATTAGGAACTTTCTCCAATAGTTTAACAGGGACCAATGCAACATTCAAAGATCAGTAATTCCCAGTCTATCTCCACCACCATTGTGAAAAACATCAGCTGTCCTCCAGTCCTTTGACATTTCCCCAGTGGCCAGTGAGGAATTAATGCTTTGGGACAAAGTCCTCCCTCGTCTCATTGGTTACAAGTCCTCCAGACCTTGTGGTTTGTTCTATTTAAACTCTCCAAACCTACATTACCTGTTTGCATCATCCCGAAATCTGCTCAACAGAGATCGACAGCGAGGCTGTTGTTTTAATTTTTACATTTTTCCTTCCCAGTGCAGTTCCCATCCTTAATGAGATGTGGAAAAATATGCTCCCTAATTCCTGGTTTTCAATTCAAATTTTTCATATGAGCACATTCCAAACTCCTTTGAGACTAAGTGATCAAAATAGTCCTTAATGAAACAATAGCAATGTGGAAGAATATCTGAGGTATTTTTACATACGTAGATATTACACGTGTTTACACACACACATACATATCCCACACACGTGTAAATTATTCTTCTGCCTTTCTACTTAATATCTGCTTTTGCATGGGAAAGTAATTCCCTCTGCTCATCCATACTTCCATCAAACTTTCCACTGAGCAAGTACACGAACCCATCTCAATCAAAAGCAAACTGGATTGTCTTACCATTGTTTACAGGAAACAGGTTAATGGAGTTGACAGCCCAATTTCCTCTGTCTGTATTCACATTTGCTAGAAATCAAATAGAAGGAAATGAACATGCCACCAAATGATAAATAACAAAAACTAAACCATTACTTTGTACTTGCAACAGAAACATTGAGGTGGGTTCTAAATTAGCCAGGAAGCCAGCCATTGAGTTGCCAGATATTCAGACAATTCAGAAGTATTATGTCCTAGGTCAAAACTTGTCAATAGTAGATGGCAGAACTACTCCATTAAATATGTGAACTAATGACTCTAATATCGAGTGTGAAATGTTGTCAGTTGTTCTAAAAATGTTGCCTCTTTACATTCAGTGAATTTGCTGATACTGAATCCTCTCCGATTAATAACCTGGGAATTACTATTGAGCTGAAAATGAACTGGACTCACAAAACAAATTCTGTGACTGCACGCGCAGGTCAGAGGGCAAGAATGCTGCAGCAGCTAATATATCGCATGACACTGAAATCTCTTCACCATCTGCATGGTACTCATCCGGAAAGTGACGGATTACTCCCCCCCTTGCCTGGACACGTGTATACTAAACAACACTTACCAAATGGGATGACAGGATGAGCAAGCAGTCATATAAAAACACTATGCTTCATACACTTATCTAAAATG
>NC_057725.1:72250032-72254240 GCF_004010195.1 Chiloscyllium plagiosum | reverse complement strand
GAACAGCTAAACCTATACCCTCTAGTTCTGGTCTCCCCCATCCTATGGAAAAGAGTTTTCCCTGGTATGGGGAGTCCAGAACTAGAGGGAATAGGTTTCGGGTGAGAGGGAAAAGATATAAAAGAGACCTTTTGGCAACTGTTTCACTCGGAGTTTGGCACGTGAATGGAATGAGCTGCCAGAAGAAATGGTGGAGGCTGCTACAATTGCAACATTTAAAGGGCATCTGGATGGGTATATGTATAGGAAAGATTTGGAGGGATATGGGCCAGGTACTGGCAGGTGGGACTAGATTGGTTTTGGGATATCTGGTCGAAATGGATGAGTTGCACCGAAGGGTCCGTTTCCATGCTGTACATCTCTATGACTCTATAACCGTCATTTGGAACTAGGGTGAATCCTTCGGTGTCCTTCAGTCAAAATCCTGGACATCTCTCTCCCACCTCCCTTCACACTACCGACCAATATGTCCTATACTGTCAGGTCTGCAGGCACACAGGAAAGTAGCTGCCATTACATTCTCAAGGGCAATAAATTCTGGTCCAGCCATCGAAGCCAGGTCCCCTTAATTAGATGATGAAATACGTCTGGATATAACATTTGACAGACAGCCAAGAGTTTGATTGCTAAAAAGGTTCAGGCAAATGCATAAATAAATTGGTGTGTGAACACTTGGGAGACACTGTCACTTGGATTGCGAGTGTCTGTGTGTGTGTGTGTGTCTGCATCTGTGTGTGTGCGCGCGCGCATGTGTGTGTATGTGTGTGTCCGTGTGTGCATGTCTGTATGCGTATGTCTGTCTGTGTGTCTGTGCAGGTGTATGTGTATACACGTGTGTGTCTGTGTGCGTATGTGCGTGTATATGTGTGCACGCACATCTGTTGTGTGTCTGTCTGTGTGTGCACGTGTGTCTGTGCATATATGTGCATGCATGTCTGTATGTGTGCATGTGTGTGTGCGTGTGTGTGTTTGGACGGGAAGGGGCGTGGCCATTTCTGCAAGTGAAATCAGCAAATTGCTAAATGCTCAGATCCATTACACTTCATCCATGATGACACGCATTGAGAGAGAGAGCAGCGCTGGCTGAATTTTATTTGAGAAGTTTCTGAGCTGCGAAACATTGTCAGACAGCACTATTAGGACGTGGTTAGTCAATGTAGCAGATCATATAATCTCTGTTGCTAAAAGCAGGAATGACTTCATATAATCCTGAATAAAAGTCGATATTTGCTCAATCCTTGTATCTCTGATGTAAGTATATCTCTCGTGATCCAAGATTAGTCAGTGTTAATGTTACAGAGGAATGAAACATAATGCCCCTGCCAACAATGCAGAAAATTGTCATTGCAGCAAGAGTGTGTTCTGTAAGCAGCACTGAGGCTGTAATTGGATTTGAACTGACAATTATTGATTGCTGTTAGTGGAAGGGTATGATATGGAAAGAACTGATCTGAAGGAGATGGGGAATGAGATCTGGGCCAAGAGCAGGCTGAGGGTGCTCTGCCTGAGAAGACTTTCCACTACCTGTCCTGTGGGGATAGGCTCACTGCCAGCACTTCAAACCCTCATTTTCCAGTTGTAAACATTGTCTGACTGATTTATCTAATGTCATTGCCAACGAATGCTTTCCATCTGATGTGTACAAAACAAACCATACCTGAGTAAATTTGTTAAACGACTCTAAAGAACATAACTGTTCGTTTAACTGAATTGACTCGCTCAAGGTTTGATGTTAGAATTATAATTATAATAAGATTTTATTGCCACGTGTTCTTGAGTATAGTAATACATGAGGACAATGAAAAGTGCACAGAGTCACCATTCTCCACTGCTATCTTGGTGTCAAAAGTAAGAGCTGAACTGTGTTGCTGGAAACGCGCAGCAGGTTAGGCAGCATCCAAGGAGCAGGAGAATCAACATTTTGGGCATGGGCCCTTCTTCTCCTGCTCCTTGGATGTTGCCTAATCTGCTGCGCGTTTCCAACAGCACATTTTCAGCTCTGATCTCCAGCATCTGCAGCCCTCACTTTCTCCTAGTCAAAATTAAGATATTTGCAACAATGCAGATTCACTTACATTGCTTTGGCCATACACGAGATAGAATATTTCATATCTCCTAAAAAAAATCCACTCTGATGGAGAATCGGGAAACCACTATCCAGCGAGTGAAAGAGCATCACTATCATTTCTTCAAATTGTTGATCTTCCTGATGATTCATGATTCAGCCCCAGTCTATTGGAAGATTGCAACTGGAAGTCCTGTATTAAAAAGGCAGACAGGAAGCAGGAAGCATGTTAGCTTAACATGTCATAGGGAAACTGTGGGAGGTTTTATTCAAACAGGTACTGCAGGACACATTGATCAGTTCAAGTTAATCTGGCAGAGTCGACATTGTTTAATGGTTTTATTGGAATTCATTGAGAATGGACCATGTGGCATTGATGATGATGAATGTTGACCTTCGTTTCTTTTTTAAATAAAGTGACACATCAAAGTGACATGCCAGTAAGTAAAGACGCGATGTGCAATGGGATATGATTGCATAGGAACACTGCGGCCTACTGAAATGGAAAACAATTGCAAACAGCACTCACGTTCATGATTCTTCAGAGGTTTTAAGTTAGTTGCACAATTTCTATTTTTTTTTCTTTCTTGGCCCGAGCTGCCTAGTCTTCACTGTGGATGTGAAATCCCTCTGCACATCCATCTCCCATCAAAGGTCTTCTTAAACCACTGCACTCGATCAAACTAATATTTTTTGGAGAAACAGAACGTGGCAGAAATTAAATTCTACTTTCGGTGTTTCTGCTCCCAATTGAATATTCAACCATTTCGTTATACTGAGTTAGGGACTGGAATCTCATCGATGGTCTCAATGAGTTTATGTACTTTAAGGCAACGTGGAGGCTGAAATCTAATTGAGGAATTGGGGAATGAATATACCAAGTATCAGATACCAGGAATTGAGTTACAGATTGGAGTATAGTAGAGTCGTACGATGTGGTTCATAACTAATTAAATTTAATACTGGGGAGTGGAATACACACTGAAATCTAACTGAGGAGTTTAGGGTGTTTATACATGGAACCACAGATACTCAAGAATGAGATATCGGCTGGATACTAATGGAGAGTTCCAGGTGGTGATGTTATGTGCGAAGTAACAGGTAAATGAAAAATCAGTTACAGATTGGAATGTTATCAAGGAGTTGGAGCCTTTATTTATAAAATAACGGACACTCCGTCGAGTGAGTTAATGGCTGGAATCTAATCAAAGCGTTCAGAATAGCTTATGAATGGAATAACAGATACACCGGAGCGAGATACTGTCTGGAATCAAATCAAAGGTTCAGGCTAGCTTATGCACAGAATAACAGATACCCAGGAGTGAGATACTGACAGGAATTTAATCTAAGGTTTCAGGGTGGTTTATTTATAGAATAACAGATACTTGGGAGTGAGAGACAGGCTGGTATCTAATCGGTGGGTTAAGGGTAGTTTATTCATAGAATAACAGATACCCAGGAGTAACGTACTGGCTGGAATCTAATCGAAGGGTTCAGGCTAGTGTATTCATGGAACAACAGAAACTGGGAGTGAGATACTTACTGGAATCTAATCAAGGTGTCCAGGATAGGTTATGTATAAATTAATAGATACCAAGCAATGAGATACTGGCTGGAATCTAATCGAGGGGTTCAGGGTAGGCTGTGTACAAAAAAGTAGATACGCTGCAGTGAGATACTGGCTGGAATTTAATCAAAGGGTTCAGGGGAGTTTATGTATAGAATAACAGATAGACAGAAGTGAGATACTGACTGGCATGTAATCAAAGTGTTCAAGGTAATTTACGCATAGAAATACAGATGCTGGGAGTGAGAGACATCTCATCGTGGAGTTCAGGGTAGTTTATGTACAGACGAGCAGATACCTGGGAATGAGATAAAGGTTGGAATCTAACCGAAGGTTTCAGGGTAGATTATGTATAGAATATCAGCTACCCGGGAGTGAGATACTGGCTGGAATCTAATCGATGTAATAACAAGCATTTATACAGAATACCACAGCTGCACGACTGAGTTACAGAGAACTCATAACAGTACAGTCATTTTTTATAGATTAGATTACATTACAGTGTGGAAACAGGCCCTTCGGCCCAACAAGTCCACACCGACCCGCCAAAGCGCAACCCACCCATACCCCTACATT
>NC_057725.1:72225651-72249532 GCF_004010195.1 Chiloscyllium plagiosum | reverse complement strand
ATACTGTCCTATCTCCGGTCGGGAAAGACCCACCTTCGGGACACCACCCATGCCCTCCACCTCCTCGCAGACTTCTGTTTCCCTGGCCTCCAATGCCAAATCTTCACCATGGACATCCAGTCCCTTTACACCTCCATCCGTCATGACCAGGGCCTCCAAAACCTCCATTTCTTCCTCTCCCGACGTCCCAACAGTACCGTTCCTCTTACGCTCTTATTCGTTTGGCTGAACTGGTCCTCACCCTCAACAATTTCTCCTTCGAATCCTCCCACTTCCTCCAGACCAAAGGGGTAGCCATGGGCACCCGCATGGGCCACAGCTATGCCTGTCTCTTTGTCGGCTACGTGGAACAGACCATCCTCCATTGTTATACTGGCACAATTCCCCCACCTTTTCCTCTGCTACATCGATGACTGTATTATTGCCGCTTCGTGCTCCCACGAGGAGGTTGAACAGTTCATCGACTTCACCAACACTTTTAAATATGACCTGAAGTTCACCTGGGCTATCCTAGACACCTTCATCCCTTTCCTGGATCTCTCCATCTCCATTAACGGTGACCGACTCAACAGTGACGTCCTATACAAACCTACCGACTTCCACATCCATCTGGACTACACCTCCTCCCACCCTGCCTCCTGTAAAAACGTTATTTCTTATACCCGATTCCACTGCTTCTGCTGTATCTGCTCTCAGGAGGACCAGTTCCACCACAGAACACACCAGATGGCCTCCTTCTTCAAAGACTGCAAATTCCCCTCTCATGTGGTCAATGAGGCTCTCCAGCCCATCACATTCACTTCCCGCACCTCCGACCTTGACCTTCACCCCTCCCAACTCCAGCAAGCACAGAACTCCCTGGTCCTCACCTTCCACCTCACCAACCTCCGAATGCATTGATCCGTCCTCTTTTATTTTCACCACCTACATACAGACGCCACCACCAGAGACATATTCTCCTTCTCACCCCTATCTGCATTCTGCAGAGACCATTCCATCTGCAACTCCATTGTCATGTCGATGCCTACCTCACCAGACCACCCCCTACCCTGGCACCTTCCCCTGCAACCACAAGAGTTGTAAAACCTGCAGCCATACCTCCATCCAAGGTCCCAAACGATCCTGTCACATCCGACAGCAATTTACCTGCACCCCACATGTCATCTACTGTATCTGTTGCTCCCGATATGACCTCTTCTACATTGCCGGCTGCCCTGTTGCCGAACACTTCAATTCCCCCTCCATTTCCGCCGAGAATATGCAGGTCCTGGGCCTCCTCCATCGCCCTTCCCTCACTATCCAACACCTGGAGGAAGAACGCCTAATCTTCCACCTTATGACCCTGCAACCAACAGGAATCAATGTGTTTTTTTTTACCAGTTTCCTCATTTCCCCTCCCCACACCTTATCCCGGATCCAATCTTTCAAATCAGCACCGCCCCATTGGCCTTTCCGACCTGTCCATCTTCCTTCCCACGTATCCATTCCACCATACTCTCTAAACTATCAACTTCACCCACACATTCATCTACCTATCACACTCTAAACCACCTTCACCCCCAGCCCTACCCTCTCCCATTTATCTCTCAACCCACCTTGGACCATAAAACTTATTACTGATGAAGGGCTTTTGCCCAAAACATTGATTCCCCTCCTCCTCGGATGCTGCTCGACCGGCTGTGCTTTTCCAAGGCCAGACCGTCGACTCTGAAATACAGACAGTGCCTTGGGTGGGGGGGAAGTTTTGTTGGATTATTTACATCAGGAAGCTGTCACACCTTTTCGGGTAAAATTGTCTGATTTGGTCAGTTTTCAGTGACAGGAGAGTGTGATTGTGAGCGAGGTGTGCATAGCGAGCCAAACAGTAGGGATACAGGTGCATCATCTTTGACAAGAATGACACGAGAAGGAACAGAAAACCAGTCAAGTGGGAGTAAACCTAAAGTAATGGAATTGGAGGAGGTGGCTCACAGGTCTCACCACCTTTTCCTGCAGCAATGAACGTGAGTCCCAGAGGCCGTGTTCCGTTCTTGTGCGGGGTTTCATGGCCAACGTTCAGAGCTGTAGACGAGTTTGCAATGGGACGGGCAGCAGACAATGTTACTGATCCACGTAGGTTCAGACAACACATACCAGGCAAGAAACAAGGTACTGTCTATTCACTGCTGGGAGTCTAATTCAGAAGCTAAACCTTTGGATTAATATCTATGTTCAGTGTTAATTGGCACAGGGCCATTCAGATTAGCAAGAGACATTGGTGGCTCAGTGATTGGTGAGGAAGAAACGGGATCTGGTTCTCTCATCATAGATGCTGCCAGACCTACTGAGGATAGATTGCAGTTTTCCATTAAAGGCACTGTTTTCTCTTCATTCATATTCTGATTTTTTTTCTTCAATGTGTCATTTGTGATATCTAAGATCCTGTATGTTTTCTATTTCCCTCTTCAGCAGATCCTGTCACATTAAATGATGTACACACATGTACACCAAAGCGACTCTATCCCCGTTCACATTTATAACTCTGTTGTCCTGCAGATGGAAGCTCACTTTAGTCTTTTATGCCAAACTCCCTTAGTGCTGCCTTCATCCTGTTGCAGTCCCTCCACCACTCCCTACTATTTCCTGCTGATATTATTATGAGCCATTCTGTGCATCAAAGCAGTTGATTGGTTTCATCCTCATCATATGTAGATAAAAACAAGAGTAAAATACTCATCATTGCAAAACAAAACAACAACTCAGCTGCCATTCTGTTATCTGCAAATGGCAATGATTTATGATCAGTCAGCACCTTCCTGTCCCAACACATTATTACTCCTTGGTCAGATTGGGCCATTGATTTCAATACTTTCAACTTTTTATCCAGCCTCTTAAGTAATAATCTGTGAGAAAACGTTGGACAGCCTTGTCTTCATTAATCGTTTATCGATTCAATCAGAAGCAGTTGTTTTTGTCTGCTTTGAAGTCCACATTAACAGATGGACACTTTCCAGTTGATCTGCTCCAGGTTTACTCAAAGTCTGCACAGCAATGTGGTCACACTGACCTGTCTGCCGTTGTTAGAAATAAACTTTCGTTGTACTTTAGGGAAGGGTGTCACATTATTACCTTTGTTGGGGCAGAAGGACTGGGTTGGGCTGCAGTCTGCACGACATTTTATTTTCTGCTTCAGAAAACTACAGAGTTAGGCACAGAGACACTGCTGACCTCACCAGCTTTATACTATTTTCAAGTTCCTTTTTCTTCAATCAACGCATTTTTCAGGTTCAGATTCAGAATTCCTCCAGCTCTGTAACTCGGCTGGAAGAGTGTGTTGAAAGGACTATTGCAATCCACAGGAAGAGTCTTTCCCACTGCACAGCTTCCAGGGGCTGGAATGCTGCAGACTGAGCAGCAAATCCGAAACACAGTGATGAGGTCCCACTGCTCCACACTTTTCCTTCTCACTGAATGAAGACCCTCACCAAAAGCAGATCATGGCTCATGTTTAAGCTTTACTCTGTGTCACTGAATGAAGGTTGTAATCTGAAAAAGAACTGAAATAAACTTTGTCTCTGTGCTTTATCACTCTTTAAGATCCATGTGTCTGAGTTACCAGACATTTGATTAGGGAATGAGGGAGGAGCTCACTGAATGGCATCTCAAAGTTCAAATTGGAAAGATGCTATTGGAAGAGTTGAAGGTGAATTAATGTTTAGATAGGGATGCAAAAGAGTAAAAGTTCTAAGCTTATTGTAGACAACTCCTGTGCCTTGTTTAGAATTTGGACCTGTGAACGGAAGGAACCATAGTTACTTTTTCACCCAGTTATAAGTGCAAAACTATTGTAAAGGTCTGCTCCTCCAGCGTCTCTAACCCTCTACTTTAGTGCACTGTGCACGGGTTCAGAAAAACCTCATGGTTCAGAAAAATTCGCTCCATCCTTTTGAAGATTGTACCGTGTGTGAAATAAATAAGATAGGAAAGGCCCTGCACTTATACATTTTCAAACTAATTCTTCATGACCGTCCTGTCCATTTCCAAAAGCAAATTGCAGCCTGTGCTTCACTTACTTTCCATGTTTTAGGGAGGACTGGGCGTTATTCACCAGGGAAATTCCAGCAATGTCTTGGTCAAGTTGCACCCAGTGAGATTCTATTTGTTTGAAATCTCCTAATGGAGCTGAGAAGCATTCCAATTGAATATTGAGCTGTTATTGGGTAACTAATGGGAGCAGAGGCCTGGTGATGCGAACAAACACACAAGGAACAAGAAGAGATCCTCAGCCCTTCCAACCTGTTCCACCATTCAATACGAGCATGGTCGATCTGATTTCAAACTTTAACTCTACTTTCCTGCCAGAATGCGTCCCTTGCCATTTCCCCACATTTCGAGAGCAACATTCGTCTACACACCGCATAATCCTCACTGTACTTTGTGTCTCCTCTGGTGCTTAATTCAGATGAAATACTGCCCTACGATGCAGTTAGGACACCTTTTACAGGGGATTTGAACAGAGGGACCAGAGAAGGCCTTACCTTTGCTCCCTGTACACCACACCTCAATCTGTTTCAGCACCATCAGGGAAAGAAACTAAAGGGAGTCACTTCAATGACACAATTTGCATATATATGGAACAGGCTCAAGATAAAAAAAAGCAAGCGTTCTAAGCTTATTGTAGACAAATGCTAAAAAAAAAATCTTGATAGACGCTTGAAGAAAAATGAATGGCTAATCAGTGAAAAGACTTGGAAAGCATGATTCTGGAGATATAGTGTAGTCAAAATAGTGACTCTGATTCTGCCCCCTCCTTGGTGGGCGGCACGGTGGCACAGTGGTTAGCACTGCTGCCTCGCAGCGCCAGAGACCCGGGTTCAATTCCCACCTCAGGCGACTGACTGTGTGGAGTTTGCATGTTCTCCCCGTGTCTGCGTGGGTTTCCTCCGGGTGCTCCGGTTTCCTCCCACAGTCCAAAGATGTGCAGGTCAGGTGAATTGGCCATGCTAAATTGCCCGTAGTGTTAGGTAAGGGGTAAATGTAAGGGTATGGGTGGGTTACGCTTCGGCGGGGCGGTGTGGACTTGTTGGGCCGAAGGGCCTGTTTCCACACTGTAAGTAATCTAATCTAATCTAAACCATGTCCTGAAGACGGGGCACAATTGTTCTATCACGGGGGGACCTGAATGGGAACTCATTGGATAATGTCACAATTTTGTAACGTTCTTTAGAACACGGTGTCAGATTTTAGATCAAGATGTTTACAGAAGTTACTCTTATATTATGTTTCGGAAGTACACTGGAGCGGTTTTCCCAAGGCAGTGATGTGACCTTCTGGAGGGTTTATTGCGTGTTGTATATTAGCTTTATAATTACTGCCTGGAAAGGTATAGCACAGACACAAGGGGGGAGGATGTAACCAGGATCCCTGTGGTATGACCCACCAGGCACCGCGGTGTGTGCCATTGGGACCCTCTGGCTCCACCCTGAGGAATCAGTGGGATTCAGGTGTAACCATCAGCTCATGTTCTACAGGGAACCCCGTAGTATTCCTATGTTGTGTTACAGCAGCAGGGGATCACAGGGGATTGGTGGGGTTTTCCTGAAAATGGGTACATGGTAGTGGGATGTCTTGCCCACAGCCCGGACAGGGAGTCAGGGTTCAGACAGCGATGTTCCAGGAAGCCCCACCAGGGAGAATTCCTCGGGAACAAAATTAAAAATGGGCTGAGACCAGGAGTGAAGCCCCCAGCATCTCCCACACACAGCAGGCTCTCGTAATGGTGTTGTCATTAAACTCACAGGGAAAACCCTGTTCAATAACATTCAACACAGATTAATACCAATCATAATCATAACATCAGGGATACAGTACAGGATTGGGGCCATTCCCCACTACAATGATGAACTTCCCATATGACCCACAGGATAATGGGTGGAGGGCCAGGAACATATGAGGGAAAACTCAGGCCAGTAGTTAACAAACGAAAGAGAAGGGAAATCCTTAATGAGCTAGCCACAGCACACGGGGTAGCAGTGTCACCAGCCAATACCCTTGACTTGTTTAATTTGGAAATAAACTCAGGATCCTGACCCAAGCAAGTTAACTGAGCACTATAAGGAGTGAATACGACAATCAACAGGAGACAATCGGACTACCAGTGAAGAATCAGGCTAGCCATCAGTTAGTTACCATCCTGGAGGGTCACACCAAGACAGTTAGTCAGATCATCCAGGGCCCAATCAGGGATGGTGGTGAGTGGGAAAACCACACCTTGTGCAGTATATACGACAACGGGATGATGCAACAGCTCAGGGAGGACATCAGGCATGCTGGCCAAGGGAAAGGCCCATCCTGGATTAGTAACAAACAGGATTACCAAATGTTCCAAGGGTATACGCACACAAGTATCTCTCACTGTCAATTACAGCAGCTTACCAAGGTCTGGTTTAATGACAGCTGCAAGGATACTCTCGATGAGATACTGGGCTTCGTGCCAGGGATTCCTATTATCCCGAGCGACGAAGTTGGGATGGGGATCTTTGAAGTCAAACGTATTGGAATTATACACAAAGGGTATGTGGATGGGTTACCGTGACACCTTCCGATTTGCTGTGGAGAGACAGGGGACATTTACTAAAGAGTCGTCATTGCCAGTTTGTACGAACAGGACATACCAGTACATGCCCATTGCCTGTCATCCATGAATTCAGCTCCTCTCATATCAAACTGTGGCTCTCACTGAACTCACAATGATATATCTCGTGTTACTGATGGTTAGGGTTGCTGGCTGGAAAAGGTGAGTATCCTAACAGAAGTGTATGATCACTTTGAATAATGTCTGGACATTCACCCAAGTGGTATAACATAAATTGTAATCACAGGGTTCTCCCTTAATTCTATTCATTGGTGGGATATGGCAGCACTGGTTGGGCAGGGTTGGGCAGCTCGTCCCTAGTTGTCTATTGAGAAGAATGGAGAGTGACAATAAAAAGGCGGTCTGTGATTTATCTAGAGGGAGACTTAAAATAAGAGTGAGGTCAGGGATTGTCTCCATTGTTGGTCACTAAGCCCCCTTCCCTCAACAAAGGCAGTATGTTCTCCTCCCTTGGTCCTTCATGCGACTCAGAATCCTGGGCATTGTGGAATGGGGAATAAATTCTGACCTTGGCAGCAATGCACACTTTCAGTGTGTGAGTAGATTCACATTTCAATCAGTGAATGAAATGTTCTTGTTCAAAGAGGGCAACTCCTACCCTAGAGAACAGAACCACAGCGCTAGTGCATATTTTCACACCTGGAATAAACTGTTTTGATGCAGTATAGGCTGAAATAATATGCGATCTCAGGATGGGGCTTGTGGTGTTTGAATGGACAGTGTTATTGCTGACAGATTCCAGATTCTGCTTTTGTTATTTCATTATGATGTACTGAGTCGCAACACTCCTTGATAATCAGGATTAAACAAGTTATTGTATTAAATTTGTTCGTTGACATAAAGTTGAAAAAAAAGCAACAAAGCGGAGTAATGCTGTCATCTCGATCTCCCCAAGGAGCTTCCATCCATTATAAGGCAGTGAATGTATCAGCTCATAGTTTCAAACAAGGAGCTTGTCAGCTGCCTGAAGGGGCAGAACTCACACAGAAGAATGCATCTACAAACTCAACACATGGAGAACGCGTTCCACACCACTTTTGCTTTTATTGGCATCCCTGGTCTGACTTTATGTCAATTGAACATGTTTTAATCTGCTGCTGTTGTGCTCTCTGGTTTTATCTTTTGAACAATAATGTCCCCAGCTCACTGAGTGGTCAGCCTTATCCAAACACTGGGACAGTGATAGTAATTCCCTGAACAACAGTCTTGGTACAATTCTCCACTTAGAGAGACTCCCAGCGTCACTGCTAATGCAGCATTCTCTGGTCTCAGTGTTATGTCATCTGTTCCGGTTTAATACAGTGTGAGGCTATGAGGAGAAATCAGGCCAGTTAGTTCCGAAGAAGGATCACTGGTCCTGACATATTAACCCTGCTTTCCCTCCCACATATGCTGCCAGTCCTGCTGAGCTATTTCTGAACCTGGTATTCAATTGAGGCCTGTTTTTGAGAGAATTTTGAAGGTTAAGGGATGATCTGAGCGAAATCCTACAAGATATTAACAGGAAAAGAGAAAGCATTTCCCTTGCTTGGAGATTCTAGAATGAAGGAACATAGCCTGAGAAGTAGTGCCAGACCATTCAGCGTTCTACACACAAAGGGTCGGGGATTTTTGGAACTATCTTCTACAATTGGCAGTGGGTACAGAAACAGTTGGTCAGGTTAAATGAGATATCATTTTTTGTCAAGCAAAGTATTTGAAGAATATGAGCCCTGTTTTGATTTGTAAAGCTTCATCTAACTCCCATCCCTTCTATAAATTCTCCCTCTTCTCACTGTCTCTGGTCATGCAATTCAAATCTTGACAGCTTGTCCCCCGATCCCAGCATGCCGAGATTTTTGACATGTACACATGTCGAGCTTGACAATGCAAATATCGCAGCAGACCTAACATTCAGACATTGTCAATACTGAGACTCTGCATGATCTGTTATGCTGCACTTTTTTTAGTGACACATGGAGTAGTCTTGCTTGAAATCTTACTCAGGTTCTGATAACTTGTTTTCTGGTCCTGTTGTGGGTCCAATCAGGATTTGTTCCAATGCTTCGAGCAGGGGATGACCTAATCCAATGAAAAGAGGAGAGTTTGGTTTATGGACAGTACAATCAGCAGTTCTGTGACTGAGTTGGGAGCAAGGTTCCTAATGGTGTTCTATGCCTGCCAGCATTGGAGCTGTGAACTTTAATAATCAATTGCAATCACTCAAGTAATTACCTTGCAAACAAAAAGTGATCACAGACTCAGAGTCGTAGCCATAGAGTCATAGAGATGTACAGCATGGAAACAGACGCTTCGGTCCAACCTGCCTATGCCGACCAGATATCCCATCCCAATCTCGTCCCACCTGCAAGCACTCGGCCCACATCCCTCCAAACACTTCCAATTCATTTACCCATCCAAATTTTTCTTAAATGTTGCAGTTGTACCAGCCTTCACCACATCATCTGGCAGCTCATTCCATACGTTTACCACCCTCTCCGTCTGCTCTCCTAGAAGGGATGGTGAGCTCAGTCCGTGTCCAAACTCCACACTCTATGTAATGTTTGTGCTGAATGAAAATTTGAGGGTGATGTGAAAGTCTTAAAATTCAAGCTAATTTAAACCTCATTACTTACACGCACACACTGCGCTGAGTTTTGATGGTAACATCCTATTGTTGCACTCTGGAACAGTAGGTGAAATTTATGATCAGTAATTCAGCGCATCTTTTCCAATTTTACTACCACAGTTAATTTTCTGGCGATCAGAATCCTTTCACGTGGACAATGTGGTGTGGCTCCTTGTTCTAATCGTTACCTGGTGGTAATGACAGCTGCTGATCTGATGGTGATTGTCACTGATGCAAAACTGAGAAAGTCTGCCTACTATTATTACTCATTGTGTTTCCTAGATATCATTACAGTGTGCAGTGTAATTGGGATCTTATATCATGCAGTTACTGACTGCAATGCCCTGCCTGTAGCAGTGGTGGACTCTCCCTCTTTATGGGCATTTAAGCGGGCATTGGTTAGGTATATGGAGGATAGTGGGTTAGTATAGGTTAGGTGGGCTTGGATCGGCGCAACATCGAGGGCCAAAGGGCCTGTACTGCGCTGTATTCTTCTATGTTCTATGTTCTATGTTCTATACTGAGACGAGGTAGGTGGTATTATGTTGTCTTGATACGGTTTTGACTGCTTTACTGCCATTCACTTTGATTCTTTTGCTCAAAGCTCTGATAGTCAGACACATTTTAGTGACCAGTCGAGTCTGGAAGAGGCTGATGGGTGAGAGCAAAGGAGAGAATCACAGATACCCAGAGATCGAGAACAGAAGGAAATCTGGGATTGTGCTCTTCACCATCTCTGAGAGCATTATCCTCCCGTGGTAAATCAATGTTGTAAATTTCTTAAATTACGTCATTCAAGCAATAGATCATGATGATTTCCCGCCTTTTCTTTACAACTTCAGGAGAGTTGGCTTCATGCTGCGGAACATAAGTTTTTTCACAAACACATTTATTTATGCAGCAACTGTGTCCCATTTCTGAGCGAGGATCAGGAAGGCTGTAAAATATCTGGTGACATAAATTCCTTGCTTAATGAATAAATGAAACTCCTTGGTGGAGCCCATAGGAGGATTCATTGTTCTCAGACACTGATTTTTTTATTTAATGTACACGTGGGATGTGGTTCTCTCTGGTTCCATCAGTGTTTATTACCCGTCCCTATATGCCCCTTGAGAAGATGGTGGTGAGCTGTCTTTTTGAACAGCTAAAGCCACAATTCCATTCAATACCCTCATCTTTGCCCTGCCAACTAAGCCCGCCACCGCTCCCAACTTGACAAAATATAAAGAGAATGGAACAATACAACACAGTGGAGGTCCTTCGGCCCTCGATTTTGCGCCAACCTCTGAAAACAATCTGAAGCCCATCTTATCTATACTATTCTATTATCGTCCATATGTCTATCCGATGACCACTTAAATGCCCTTAAATTTGATGAGTTTACTCCTGTTGCAGTCAAAGTATTCCACACCTCAGTACTCTCTGAGTAATGAACATACCTCTGACATCTGTCTTATATCTGTCACCCCTCAATTTAAAGCTGTGTACCCTTGAGCTTGGTATCACCATCTGAGGAAAACGTCTCTCACTGTCTAATCTTCTGATCATCTTGTATGCCTCTGTTAAGTCATCTCAACCTTCTTCTCTCCAATGAAACAGCCACAAGCCCCTCAGCCTTTCCTCATAAGACCTTCCCTCCAGACTAGGTAATATCTTGGTAAATCTCCTCTGAACCCTTTCCAATGCTTCCACGTCCTTCCTAATACCAAAATACAGAAAGATAGAGGAAGTACGACAATGTTTGATCACGATACTGTTAAAAATGAACTAATTACTATTCTACCAGAACAAACGTGACTGCCTAACCTAAATTAATCTACAAATAAGTTAAACAAATTTAAATTAAACTGAATTCAAGTCAACTTAAATTAAGTTGTATCGCGCTACTTTGTTCTCTTTCACTCCCCACACCGCCACTGAGCCTCCCACTTGCAGCACCAGTCATTGTACCCATATTCTTTGCCCCAGCCTCCCACTCTAAGGACCCAATGGGCGCCCATACTGATTCACACTGCAAAACCACAACCGTAATTATTATTGCTGATAAGTCTGCGTCAAAGAATTTAGAAAGGATCACCACTTGTTGTAAAACTACTTTGTTTTGTGGTGCATCATATTTGTGAGATAAACTTAGGGGAGAGACTCGGTCACCAGCCTACACCACCCCAAACGATCTGGGGAGGGGGGGGGGGGGGGTGCCAACAACTAATTCATTAAAATTTTATTCCTCGGACAGTGGATAAGAATTTTACAAAATCTCTTCTCGTGATCCACCAGCGAGGACAAATTCCGGAAACTCAGGGGGGGGGGGGGGGTGCCAACAACTAATTCATTAAAATTTTATTCCTCGGACAGTGGATAAGAATTTTACAAAATCTCTTCTCGTGATCCACCAGCGAGGACAAATTCCGGAAACTCAGTAGAAGAAATAGTGGATCTAGTTTAACTTCAATCCCCAGGATGTGCTTCAACTCCCTTACTATATTACTCCAGTATCTCTGGATCTTACAACATGACCAGCAGCAGTGTGTGAGAGTGCCTATACTAATGTTACATTTGAGACACCTGGTGACACTCCTCTTTTGAACTTTACCAGCCTGTCTGGCGCCGTTTGAGCTCTATTTAAAATCTTTAATTGAATGACCTGCTCTTCGACGCATATGAAAAATCTCCTGAAGATTTCCCGTACTTCCAAAGAAATATCCTCCCCAGCTCTCGATTCCACGTCCTGCAGAGTCTCTCCACATCTCCTGAGGCATGACCCTTCTGTAGATGACCCTTCTGTACGAACTGAAAGAGCACCCAGACATCAGAGCACTCCTTTCTACACGTCTGATTGTAAAACTGAGCTGGGAGGGTGGTCTTCCTCTGTATATAATCCCTTATCTGAAAGTACTAGAAAAGGTCCCTATTAAACAATCCATGTTTCTGACCTAGCTGGCTAAATGACATCAAGACCTATCCCTCGAATAAATTTCTCAGACAAGAGATTCCCTTATTCTCCCATGCCTTAAAGCCAGAGTCTGTTGCCCCAGTTTTAAATCCTGTGGCTCCCGCCGATAGGGTAAACGGCGACATTTAGATCAATTGCCGTCGTCTTGCCTCATCATCCTCCCGGCTTATACCATATTTAAAACGATTGGACTCTTACACTGCTCGGTCACAGATTTCAGATTTAATTTTACCCGTGAGCAATAAACTAACTAGCGGACATCTCGACTGCATGGCTTCAACGTGAAGCCAAATCGACTTCAAATCCCCCCAAACCCAGTCAGCGATATACACCAACAGGGTGTTTAATTGATATCTCTTCAAGTCTGGCAGGTCCACCCCTCTCTCAGTCTGAGAGATGCAATTTGATAAATTTAATTAGGGGGCACCTGCGACACCAAACCATTGAGCCTCTGTAACACTCGTCTAGGTAGCAACAACGGGAGCATTCTCATGGGGTATAACAGGTGAGGAGGAACATTCATATTGATCAGGGCTCTTCCGCCTAACCATGATACTGGTAATCCCTCCCACCACTATAAATCTTGTTTAACCCTGTCCGGTAATTGGACATAGTTCGCTTTATACAGCTAGTGTAAGGCAAGGGTAATAATAATTCCCAAATATAAAAAAAATTGGAACGACCATCTAAACGGGAACAAACTCCATCTTTCAGATCAAGAACTTCCACTAATCCCCTCAATGGCATGGCTCTCGATTTTGTAAAGTTGGTCATGTATCCTGAAAAACTGCCAAATAAATTAATAGTTTGAATCAATCGAGGAACGGACTCCTACGGACTGGCCAAGAATAAGAGGATGTCATCAGCATATAGGCTGATGTTGTACTCCCTTGTTTCTACCCCGGCCCCACGATTTCAGGTTTACTCCTGATAAACTCCGCTAATGGCTCCATTGCCAATGTAAATAACAGCAGTGAAAGAGGACACCCCTGTCGACTACCTCTCCCAATACTAAAGTTATCTGACTTAGTGCCGTTTCTGATGACCGCCACCTTGGAATCATTATACAATACCGTCACTCATCTGGGAAAGGATGCCCCCCCCGCCTTAACCCAGACTCCAAAGCGCTCTCGGACTTCAAACAGGTATGGCCATTCTATCCAGTCAAATGCCATTTCTGTGACCAGGGAGCCCACCAAACCCAGAATCAATCTTTGCTGGCATACCTGCATTATGTTCAGGACCCTCCTGATATTGTTGCAGGAGGTTTGGCCCTTGATATAAAGTATTCTTTTATAATATGGGACAATACCTTTTCCAACCTCGGAGTCAGCATCTTGGGTAGAATTTTAAAGTCTACATTCAACAGTGAAATTGGTCTGTATGAAGCACATGCTTCGGGATCTTTTACCATCTTTAAAATGAGGGAGATATTAGCTTCCCTCAGAGAAGGTGGCAGACAATCCTGTGTATTTGAAGAGCCATACATCCCCATAAACAGCTCCACCAACACATTTGTGAATCCCTTATAGAATTCACGTGGGAATCCATATGGCCCCAGTGATTTGCCACCCTGGAGATACTTTATTGCTTCCTACATACCCTGTTACACGTTTATACTGGGGAGGTCCAGGTTCTCAAAAAAGGACTGCATTCTCTCTGCACCATATTCGCCTCCCTCTGACCGATACAGCTTCGTGAAATATTCACGAAATCTAACATTGATCTTCTACAACTCACAGGTAAGTGCGCCAGCCTTCTCTCTAACAACATAATAGATTGGGAAGCTTTTTTCTTTCTAGCCAGACATGCCAGGTATCTTCCTAGCTTATCTCCAAATTCAAACAGTCTTTGTTTAGTGAAGGAGGCCGCCTTTTTTGCCACCTGTGTGTGCAATGAGTTGCGAGCAGATCAGAGGTCTGTGATCTGCTGCAGCTTGACCAATGAAGGCCGATTATGATATGCTTCCTCAGCTATTTGTAGCCAGGTCTCCACCATCTGTTGTTGTTCCTTCCTCTCCATCCTTCCAGTTGTTGAATACGAAATAATCAGGCCTCGAAAATATGCATTAGTGGCCTCACACAGTGTTGCTGGATTGCTGGCAGTACCTGATTTGATATCCCAGAAGGCTCTGAACTCTTTTATGATGTTCTCAATTAATTTGCCATCCCTTAACGGGAATGGGTCTATGCACCAGTGCCGTGCATCCATTCCACTACCCTTGATTTTGACATCTACATACACTGGCGTATGATCCGAGACAGCTATATTCCCAATTTTGCTCGCCAATGTTCCGTCCAAACAATCCAATGGCATAAAAGGATGCCAATTCACGTGTGACACTTGTGTAGTTTGGAATAGAAAGTAAAGTCTGTTCCATTAGGGTGGAGGCGTCTTCACACTTTCACTAATCCCAACTCCTCACACATGTCTACCAGCTGCTTAGATTGCATGGGCGTACTTGCCAAGTCCTTTGGCACCCTGTCTACCTAGGGTTCCTTTAGGTGATTAAAATTCCCCCCTCCAACCCATGATCGTTCAGTGCACCCCAAGGCTCATTAATTTATCGACTGCATCAATTAGAAATTTAAGAGTGTGCACCGTGGCACAAAACACCTTTAGGATGCCATGCTCTTCTCCATGCATAAGAGCTTTAAGAATGATAAACCGTCCATGTTCGTCCTTAATTTGCTCAGTTACCTAGAAAGAGGGGTTACTTCTTACCGGTACAACCGCTCCTCTACTCTGAGCGATGAAGGTGGAGGAGAATACCCTATTATAACTCCCTGCTGCACCTTCGTATTTTCCTAATCAGTTAAGTCCGTCTCCTGTATCATGGGAATGTCCAATCTTTCCTTCCTAAGGCTTGACAGTACTTTCTTTCTTTTAATGAGGAGGAAGGCTCCCTTTTACATTGCATCACGATGTTCATCTCGGGCAGCCTGTGGTTTCCCAATGGGAGAAATCTTATCTGTGGTGTGGCGAATGAAAAAGAGATTATCTCTATAAAGTCTAAAAATGTAATCCTATAAAAACTACTACAGCTAAAAAAACTAACCACGACATTTGACTTAAGCAAACACGCAAATAACCCTCAATTCACTAGAGATCTCCCCCATTGCACATAGGAGGCACTCCTCTCAATGCTTGCTATTATCACAACTCTCTCTAGCTGAGGCCGTGTCCCAGCCCCATATAATTCACAAATGAGGAAATCTAGTTATTTGCATTCTGAAAGCTAACACGGGATGCCCATTGCCCCACCCACACATCTTTACCACAAGTATGGCCACCCCATTCCAAACATAAAAAAAGGATAGCAGTAAAACAAATGTCCCAGATAGTACCCTAGCGACCAATATATGAAGTAATTCCGGTTTTACAGCAGTATGCAATAGCCGCTAACCACATAAAAAGGGGAAAAAGGAGAAAAGAAAGGGCATTTTTTAAATTTTCCGTAACAATGCCCCCTCCCCCCGCCACCCCGACCAGAGTCATTTAATTCAGACAAATTACAAAGTCTTACGCTTTTTCTGAAGAATCAAAAATATATACCGTCCCTCCATGAGTGAAACACAACATAGCCAGGTACCTCAAGGAATATTGAATGTTCAGGTCCCTTTATTTTCTCTTAACTTCATCAAATGCACTTCACTTCTTAATTATGACTCCTGAGAAGTCCTGAAAAAAAACAGTGGGCTTCAGCCTATGTATGTAAAAGCCTGTGGATCTCTTCCCAGTCTTCTTGCTTTTGCAATCACGAATTGTTTTTCTGTATAATGCAGGAGTCGCACGAGGATGGATATCTGTCCCAGACCGGCCCATTGTGATCCAGTGGGCTCGCTCCAAACTCAACAGGCCCGACTCCAACTCCAGCCCCAGGAACTTCGGGAACCTCATCTCCAGGAAGCCGACAATGTCTTCACCTCCCTCGTTCCAGAAGACCCACGAGGCATACTTTCTTTCTTCTATTTTTATTTACCAGGTCGTCCACTTGCTCCTGAACGACCCGAACCTGGTCTTCCACCATTTGCATCCTTCCTCGTGAGATCTCCACCACTGTTTCCGATACTGCGGTCCTCTCCGCCACTGCCTCCACTCTTCAGTCCAGTGTTTGAATTTCCTGCTCATGCTTTTTCAGTGTGGCAGATAGTGGTTCCACTGTTGCTTCTATCTTTTTTTCATAGTTTGGCAAACTCGAAGACAAACCGCTGCTGTCCCATTAACTCCAAAGAGGCCGCCCTGAGAGTCTGAGCATTGTTGCAGGCACCTCTGATGCAGTAGCGGGGTGCCCTGCCTGCTGCACTACTTTCGGCCCCTTTCCTTCATTAAAAGCCATAGAGTCAGAGATGCACAGCACGGAAACAAACCTTTCAGTCCAACTTGTCCATGCTGACCAGATATCCCAACGTAAACTACTCCCGCCTGCCAGCACCTGACCCATATCCCTACAAACCTTTCCTAATCACATACCCATCCAAATGCTATTTAAATGTTGCATTCGTGCCAGCCTCCACCACTTCCTCCAGCAGCTCATTTCATCCTAATACCACCCTTTGTTTGAAAACGTTGCCCCTTTTATCTATTTTATATCTTTTCCCTCTCATACTAAACCGATGTCCTATAGTTCTAGACTCCCCCACGCCAAGGAAAAGACCTTGTCTATCGTATCCATGCTCTTAATAATTTTGTAAACCCTTATTATGTCACCCCTTAGTGTCTGAAGCTCTAGGGAAAGCAGCCACAGCGTGTTCAGCCTCTCCCAAAGCTCAAATCCTGCAACATGGCAACATCTTTGTCAATATTTTCTGAAACCTTGCAAGATTCACAACATATTTCCGACAGGAAGGAGACAAGAATTGCACACAATATTCCAACAGTGGTCTAACCAATGTCTTGTATAGCCGCAGTATGACCTCCCAACTCCTGTACTCAATACTCTGACCAATAGAGGAAAGCATACCAAGTGCCTTTTTCACTATCCTACCTACCTGCAACTACACTTTCAAGGAGCTATCAACCTGTACTCCCAGGTCTCCTTGCTAAGCAACACTCCCAAGGATCTTACCATTTAATGTATAAGTCCTGATAAGATTTACTTTCACAAAATGCAGCACCTCGCACTTATCTGAATTAAACTCCATCAGCCACTTCTCAGTGCATTGGCCTATCCGATCAAGATCCCATTGAAATCTGAGGTAACGTTCTTCGCTGTCCATTTCACCTCCATTTTTGTTGTTCCCTGTAAACAATCCAAAGGTATTTCATACATACATAAAGAGAATAACTCTCCCGAGTTATTCTCTTAATGTACGTATGAAATACTTTGAATTGTTTTTAACTCTAATTGCCAAGGTAATTTCATGATCCCTCCTTGCTCTCCTAATTTCGTTTTTAAGTTTTTGTCCTGTTTTCCTTGTTCTCCTCATTCCCTGTTTGAGTGTTTGTCCTCTTTTCTTCTTATTCCTTACCAACCTAGTTCAATTTTATCTTCCTAAAAATTATATATGCTTATGTTTTCCATTTTGACGAAATTCACAACCTCGCTGTTATCCAAGAACACCATACCTTACCACACTTATCCTTCCTACATTCTGGAACATGTTGGTCTCAATATTGAACCCCTGGGAACTCCACTCCAAACATTCCTCCAGCTGGAAAAAATTCTATTGGTCATTACTTTCTCTTTCCTTACTCTCAAGTCAATTTTGTGTACAAATAGCCACTGCAGCTTGTACCATGACCTGTAACATTCCTCACAACTCTTATGGAAATCCATGTGTACCACATCAATAACACTGCCCTCATCTAGCCTTTCTGTTAATTCAAAAGCTTCAATAGTTACCAATATACACATTCCCCTTGACATTTTCTAATCAACGCACCTTTTACACGTGACTCCGAGCTTTACCCTAAAGAACTGTTGCCAAAAGCTCTCCCATCAACAGAGTTGAAGTGGCAGGGCTGTAGCTGCCAAGAATGAGCTGACAACCCTCTTTAGATCAAAGCTATAATGTCAACCCTCCAGTCTTCTGACACCTCCTCCCAGAGCAGGGGACACTGTAATGTTAATCTTCAAGCCTCCCGGCCACTGCTCCCATTCCAGGGGAGTCTGTAATGTCAATCCTTCAGTCTCTTGACACCTCCTCCCAGTCCAGGGGAGACCGTAATACAATCCTCCAGTCTCCTATACCTCCTCCCAGTGCAGGGGAGACTTTAATTTCAATCTTCCAGTCCCCTGACACCTCCTCCGAGTCCAGGGAAGATTGTAATGTTAATCCTCCAGTCTCCTGACACCTCCTCCCATTCCAGGGGAGACTATAATGTCAATCCTCCAGTCTCCTGACACCTCCTCCCAGTCCAGGGGAGACTGTAATATTTGGGCCAGTGCCCCCACAGTTTCTCGTCTCACTTTACTCAGAATCATTGGGAGTGTGTCAACCTGTCCTGATTTCCCAATATCCCCGATTAGCGACATTATTTGGACAGTTACATGGATAGGAAAGTTTCCCTCCTCAGTACCGTACATCAGTTTGCTGATGAATATCGAAGCTGTTTTCTCACCTTCACGGGAAAGATTTAAAAATCAACTTCTCCATGTCCAGCGCGAGGCACCGCACCCCGCGAGCTCTTGCAGAATCCTCGAGAATCCGCGTGAGCCCTCAGGGCAGGCCTCAGCTCTCCATCCGGCTCCGATTGGTCAGAAAGTATGTCCATCTCCTGGTTCTGGATAATAGGAAGTGAGGTGCCGCCCTGGAAATATCGTCGAAAGGTGAATGCGGGAGAAAAGATAAATCGCTGGAGAAACTCGGCAGGTTTGGCAGGATTTGTGGAGTTAAAGCAGAGGTAAAGTTTCGTATTCAGAAATGTGGGATATATGCTGAATATGGTCGTAGGTGGGGTGTGATGAGGGCTGTCACTCCTGCAGTAGGTGGAGGTGGAGCTCAAGAAGAGAGAGAAGAGCAGTCAGGCAGAGAAAGAGCTGGATCACTGTGAGGTAGGAAGACAGAAAATGTCATGGGGCTGGCTCTGTCTGAAGCAGCCCGTGTCATGACAAGGGCCTAGGCTCTGGGTAAAGGACATTGCAGAAGGTTTTCACCCTCTAACATTGTTGAACTTGATATTGAGCCCTGAAGGCTTCAGGGAAAGTGCGTTTGTTGTGTTGTGTTCCAGATTGTACTGAGCCTGCTGGAGCCCTGCAACAGGCCCTGACTCAGATGCTGGGGAGAGGGGACACAGTGCTGGTGTGCAAGTGGCGGGAAAAGCGGGAAGCTCAGGCTCATTACTCCGAAACGTGGGTGTTCCCGCAAAGGGGTGGCCCAGTTTGTGTCCCGTCTCCCTGGTGTAGAGGAGGTCACATTGTGAGCAGCGAATACAGTAAACTCGACTGAGCAAAATTCAGAGTGGAGATTGTGGTATTAGGAAAGCACAGCAGGTCAGCCAGCATCACAGGGGCAGGAGAACCAAGCAAGAGCGCTTCGCCTGAAATGTCGATTCTACTGCTCCTTTAATGCTGCCTGACCTGCTGTGCTTTTCCAGCATCACACTCTCGACTCTGATCTCCAGCATCTGCAGTCCTCAATTACTGCTGAGCAAAGTGCACGTAAAGCGCTGCTTCACCTGGAAGGTGTCAGGGATCTTGGATAGTAAGAAGGGATGAGAATAATGGGCAATCGGTGATTGTATGGGAAGTTGCCATAGGAGGTGGGCTGGGGGTGGAGAAGGAGTGGACCATGGTGTCCCTGAGTGCACGGTCACTGCAGGATGCTGACAAGGCAGGGAAGGGAAATATGTGTCTGGTGTTGGTATTGCACTGGGTGGCGCAATGGAAATAGCAGCTAATGATCCTTTGGATAAAGATAGAAAGCATCCTATCAGGTTGCATCACAGCGTTCTGTAGCACTTGCTGTGCCCAAGACTGCAAGAAACTGTAAAGAGTCATGAACACAGCCCAGTCCATCACTCAAACGAGTCTTCCAATTAAAATTCCCGCTGCCTCGGGAAGGCAACTGACATCATTAAGGATCCCTTGCCCCTGATTATACTCTCTTCCACCTGCTTGCATCAAGCAGGATATGTAAAACTGTATATACACACGTGCAGATTCAAGAACAGCTTCTTACCCACTACTATTAAACTTCGAAATAAACCTCTCAAATTGTACATTCACTGGTAATCTCACTCACTGTGCACCTTCTCTCTGCAGCCGTAACATTGTATTCTTTAGTCTGTTCTATTACCCTCATGGACTTTGTATAGTCTGGGACGATCTGCCTGTACTGTACACAAAACAAGCGAAAATATTAAATCAAAGAGGTTGGTGGCATTGGAATCCATTTTTAAGGTTAAGAAGTGGATCTTTCTAGGCCCGGCGGGATTGACAGGGCCTTACCCATGACCCATCCATTTCCTGAACTTCTCCCCTCACCACCATCTTGTCCTCTCTCACAACACAGATAGGATCCCTTTGGTCCTCACTTTGCCCTCCATAAGTATCCACATCTATAAGATCATAAGCTACCATTTCAGTCACCGTCAATGCAGTTGTCCCATGGCCATTAGCCAACAGAATTGGGCCACTGGCCAAACGGACAGAATTTGCCCACTGCCCCTGGAAATATAATATAGTAATAAGGTCTGGTACAGAGGGCAGTTCTCTCAAAGGGCAGTTCTCATCTTGCGGACATTTTAGCAGGTACATCTCATCAGTTGGTCCCCAGAGAGCAGTCTTCATTGAACAGTCCTCACCAGGCAGGTAAAGATAGACCAGAAGAAGAAGAGGAAGACCTGGAGAGGAGTTCCCTACCACCTCGCTGCGACACCAGGATCTTGTCCCCAGTGCTTTAATGAAATTAGAATATTTCATGTCGATAGTCTGTTTGTCCTCAGGTATCAGTACTGATACCAATTGTCACTGATGTACACTACCTTTTTCGCCTTCCTACAGAAAGGATGTTGTGAAATCTGAAAGGATTCAGATAAGATTTACATGGATGTTGCCAGGGTTGGAGGTTTGAGCTGTAGGGAGTGGGTGAATTGGCTCAGGCTATTTTCCCTGGAGTGTCGGATGCTGAGGGCTGACTTTATAGAGCTTTATAAAATCATGAGCGACATGGACAGGGTAAATAGATAATATCTTTTTCGTTGGGGTGGAGGAGTTCAGAACTGGAGAATGCAGATTTAGGGTGAGAGGGAAAAGATTTAAAAGTCACTTAAGGGGTAACTTTTTCATGCAGTGTGGAATGCGTGTATGGTATGAGCTGCCAGCGGAAATGGTGGAGTCTGGTATCATTACAACATTTACTCTCATCTGGTTGGATATATGAATAGGAAGGGTTAAGAGGGATATAGGCCAAGTGTTGGCAAATGGGACGAGATGAATTTAGGATATTTGGAGGGCATGAACAAGTTTGACCGAAGTGTCTGTTTCCGTGCTGTACATCGCTGTGATTCTATAATTAACGAATGCATCATACTGAAACTGATGCTTTCAAACTCAATAAAGCATGAAAAAATATTTAAAATTGTCGACTGTCTGTCTTAGCTTCCTGTGATCACGAACTCCCAAAAAAAAACAAGAGTGCATCATTTGGAAGAATTGTGTTAGATGTCAAGTGAGGCCTTTCTTCCCATTGAAACCATCAAGTCGCCTTACCAAGCAAATCTTGGTGGCTGAGATGAGATTATTACTCGTAAATGGCAAGAGACTCATTCATGGGAATTATTGCTCATTACCATGCTCATTATTACTTAATCTTGTCTCATTAATACACAGGATCCTATTGTGCTATCTGCTGAAAGGAAACTAAATGTCAAGAACGTCTGACGCAAATGTTAGTGAATCCCTGCGATACCAGCTCGCCACTTACTTCACTGGACATCTACCTTGGACACCCGGCATCACCATCTCAGGGTGTGCTCAATTGCCAACAGCCACATGCACCCCATGTCTATGGACACTGGCATCCAACATGTAGTATCTGACATGTGCTCGCCTTTCTGCATCATCACAGCACAGCAACAATCTCCTTACGATAAATGTTTGTACGGCAGGCTGCTAGGGCAGTTTGTGCAAAAGAATAGGAACCCAGCTCACAGACTGAATGAGCATGCATCTCTGTTGATGCCTTAATCCTCAGTTTCTTGTGCCTCCCTGGTGTGTTACCTTTTTGCATTTTGGCCCCTCTGCTCGACCTTAATGGATCACAATATGTTGTCTTGCTGTGCTGTTTAGTGAAAGCAGTTTCGGCAGCAACTGTAGGGAGAAAACAGAGTGAGCATTTCAAGTCTGGTGATTTTTCATCAGAGTGCCACATATGCTGCATGTTTTACAAGCAGTAGATCGTGTTTCAAAAACTAATGAGAGTAGGCCTCAGTCAAGTCGGGGATGACCGCCTTTGGTTAAGATGTACACTAAGTCAAGGACATAATCTGATATCTGTCCAGCAGTTTGGATGTGATTAGAGAGCTAGCTGTTCAACAACAGTCAGGATAAGGAAATCGCACATCTTCTGTGACTTCCAGTGGGTCACAATCTGCCTTCTGTATCCAGGTGCAACCTGTCATGGAACACATGCCTTCTGTATCCAGGTGCAACCTGTCATGGAACACAGCTGGGGAGTTCTTTGTTCAGCTAAGTGTCTCAAGAGAATGAAACCTGATTGATCCTTGAGCGCCATCCACTAAAAGTCAAGAAGTGTGATCAGGACTGCTATTGCAGGAAGGAACGTACGAATGGAACTGTGGGATGAGATTCGAAATGCTGGGATGCAAAGGAAATTACAATGCTTTAAAGGGGACAACTCTATATATAAGGTGGAGAGATGATAGAGAGTGGAAAGGGATTATGCGAGGTGAGGAGAAAGGTGGAATCCAACGTGGATCTTTGGCTAACCACTGAGCCACCACGCTGCCATTTGTTTGAGAATGCATCAAAAACTGTGGATCTATCACATTGCACAACTGTTGCATGCTTCAAATAATGTCCTTGGAGATAAAGAGCAATTTTTCTAATCCCTTGCAATGTCGACCTTGAGGTATTACAGAAAGAGATGGAAATGCCCAGGGTTGACCAGTCTCCACCACTGCGTCTGATTAAATAATTTGGAATCCTTTCTTATTTATTTCTTGCCAGAAAGTATCACAACAAAGTTGTATGTTGCAATAACAAATGCATCTCCTTATATGATAGTTCACTCGGAAAGATCTGAGCACAATAGCTGTGGAAATACACCTTAATGTATACACTCTGTATCAAGAATACGACCCAAAATCAAATCATTTCCACATTGCAGAGGAATAAGGTTGTTGATTTTAATTAGTATCCTGGCTTCCATGGGGAGAGAGTACACTACCAGACTTGGCATGTTTTCTTCATATGTCTGGAGTTGGAGGGTAGTAGAGTGGTACATAGACAGGAGAAAGTGAGGACTGCAGATGCTGGAGATCAGATCTGAAAATGTGTTGCTGGAAAAGCGCAGCAGGTCAGGCAGCTTCCAAGGAACTGGAGAATCGACGTTTCGGGCATAAGCTCTTCTTCAGGAATAAGGAAAGTGTGTCCAGCAGGCTAAGATAAAAGGTAGGGAGGAGGGACTTGGGGGAGGGGCGTTGGAATTGCGATAGGTGGAGGGAGGTCAAGGTGAGGGTGATAGGCCGGAGTGGGGTGGGGGCGGAGAGGTCAGGAAGA
>NC_057725.1:72217210-72224099 GCF_004010195.1 Chiloscyllium plagiosum | reverse complement strand
TAGGGAGAAAAGAGTTAGCGTTTCTGGTGACTTTGCATCAGAATGCTAAACATGCTGTATATTTTACAAGCAGTTGGTCATGCTTCAAAAACTGATGCTTCAAAAACGTGTACAATAAGTCAAGGGCAGTACCTGATATCTGTCCAGCAGTTTGGATGTGGTTAGAGAGCGGTCAGGCCAACAACAGTCAGAATAAGGGTTTTGCACATCTTTAGTTCCTTCCAGTGGGTCATAGTCTGCCTTCTCGATCCAGGTGCAACCTGTCGTGGAACGCAGTTGAGGAGCTCTTTCCCAAGATAAGTTTGTCACGAGAATCGAGCTTCATCTGTCCTTGGGCTCCATTCATGAAAAGTCAAGAAGGATGATCAGAGCTGCTGCTACAGAAGGGAACATGGGAATTTAATTGTGGGATTATTGTCAAGAGGCTTTGATGCAAAGGGAACTACAATGCTGAAAGGGGACAATCAATATATTAGGTGGGGAGATGATATAGAGTGGAAAGAGATTATGGGAGTTCAGGGGAAAGACGTGGAATCCAACGTGAATGTCTGGCTAACCACTGAGCCATTGGTCTGCCGTTTGTTTGAGAATACATCAAAGACTGTGAATCTCTCACATTGCACAATTGTTTCATGCATCAAAGCATTCCTTGCAGACAGACAGTACTTTGTCTCATCCTTTGCAGTGTTGACCTTGAGATATTACCTAAAGAGATGGACATGCCCATGGTTGACCAGCTCCACCACTGGTCTGATTAAAGAATTTGGAATACATTCTTACGTATTACTGGCCAGAGCGTATCACAACAAAATTGTAAGTTCCAGAATGTGCAATTAAAAATGCATCTCCTTACACGATGGTTCACTCGGAAACATCTGAGCACAATTGCTGTGGAAATACACCTTAATATATTCACTCTGTCTCATGAAATATACGCAAAGTCAAATCATTTCCACATTGCAGAGGGAGAGGGTTATTGATTTTAATTAACATCCTGGTTTCCATGGGGAGAGAGGACACTACTAGACCTGGCATGTTTTCTTCATATGCCTGGAGTTGGAGGGTGGTAGAGTGGTCGATAGACAGGTTAAGTGGGGACTTGGGAAAATGCAAATCTGCTGTGTCATCTGATGGGTGTTTAACTAAAGCAAAACGACCGCGTCTAACACTCACTGCATATACTCCAAGCTCATCAGCCCTGACTAAGAAATTCTCACCACAGCTCTACCCCTGTATTGGTCGAGATTTTCTATCCAACTTGTTCAGAAATGTTATTTTACACCACTGAAACAATTGGGACTTGAAACCACACCTCCTGACTCTGAGTTAGGGTCACTACCACTGTGCCACAAGAACCCTCTTTGAATTATATGTTGGCTCAGTTGGCTGAACAGCTGCATATGTGATGTCAACGGTTCAGGTCCAACTCCTGAACCAGCTGAGCTTACCGTGTCCTCTCAGTCTAACCTTCTCTTTAATTTCAAAAATATATTTTATTTATCAAAAACATTGTGTCCAGTTTTAGTTACCCTGTTAAAAGAAAGACATAATTAAACTGGAGTGAGTGCAAAGCAGATTTACGAGGATGTTGCCAGGACTAGTATGCCCGAGTTATAAGGAGTGGTTGGCAAGGATGGGACTCCTATCCTTGGGATGTAGCACAATGAGTGACGATCTTATTGAGGTCTATAAAATCATGCGGGGCAGAGAAAGGATGAATACATGTTGTCTGTTGTCTCGATGGGAGTTTAAAACAAGGGGGCAGAGGTTTATTGTGAGAGGCAAAAGATTTAAGAAGGACCTGAGGGGACAACTTGTTCACATAGAGCGTGGTGGAATGGGCTGCCGGTGAAAGTGGTTGAGGCGGGTACAATTGCAACATTTTTTAAAAATTGGATACGTACATAGATGGGAAGGTTTAGAGGGATAAGGATTAAATGTGGGCAATTGGAACTAGCTGAGTAGGCACCATAGTCAGCATGGATCAGTTTGTGCTGAAGGGCATGTTTCTATGCTGTATTACTCTATAACTATACACAGTTACAATCACAGTTCAGTTCTGAACATTAACGTTTCAAGGAAAGAAACATTGGAATTTGGTCATCTAACAAACAAAGCGAATGCATCGCTTTTTTGTGTATTATTATATTTCCATATAATTGCGATACTGGGAAGGTCTGATATCTCGACAGACCCACTTTTAACTGTGGCAGAAAGTTCTCAGACAGTTGTCTTTCCGTATTGCGCATTGGTGACAATTGCCCCAAGCTTTAATGTGTCCCTCAGCACATATTCCTCGACTTTAGAGTATGCCAGTCTGCAACACTCGGTCAGGGTCAACTCTTTTTTCTCGAAAACCAACAAGTTTCGGGCTGACCAAAGATTGTCTTTCACTGTGTTGACGGTTATCCAGGCGCAATCAGTGTTTGTTTTGGTGTGCATCTAAGGAAACAGACCGGATAGCACCGTGTCCAATCTCACGGAGCTGGTGAGGATGAATGTCGACAAAAAAACACTGCATCTATCTCCAGATTTCCTGTGCAAAGACACATTTCATAAGGCGATGTGTGACATTCTCTACAGCTCCACAGCTGCTTCAAGGGCAGTGTGCAGTGGTGCCGGCTGACTGGGCATACAAAAACGATCTCTTCTCACCACCAGACAAGCAATGGCTTGTACTTGTTAGAAAGTTCTGTGTTTATCTGCGTATGTGGTTATGTGAGTATCTGTGCATGTCAATGTCTGTATGTGTGGAACTGTTTGTCTGCGAGTATGTGTGTGAGCGTATATTTGTGTATGTCACCGTAGTTGTATGTGTATCTGCGTGTTTGAGTCCATGTGTGACTATGTGAGTCTGCATGTGTTTCTGTGTGTATGTGACTTTGTGTGTGTATCTGTGCATGTGAGAAGTGTGTATGTCAGAATGTGCAATCGTGTGTAGATCAGCATGTTTGTGCATTTAGTGTGTATTTACCTGAATATGTATGCTTGTGTGAGCCCGTGTATGTTACTGTTTGACTCAGAATTGAAATGGCCTTTCATGTGCACATCACAACTTCTGTCTGTGTTGTGGTTCTGTAATTATTGAGTGCAGGACAGTCTGTGTTATCATGTATGGAGCTTCATTCCGTCAGGCAGCTCAAAGTGCCGCAGAAAATCAATGGAGGATGAGAACTGACCTGTTCTTAGTTCTTATGTTGTTGGTGATGGTGCAGCCAAGAACCGCTGATGATGTTGTGAAATAACATCTTTCCTTTGAACATGAGTCCATTTCTCCTGAAACAGACTTCACAAGCATTTCGAAGGGCAGACTGAACACAGTCATCCCCTGAAGACAAAATTCCATTCTGTTGGCTTTAGCTGACAAAAGCCTAAAATCAATCAATTAATATGGACAATAACCGCTCGTAAGATGCTAAGCCAAGATTTATTGTGTATCCCAAAGAACATTTAGAAATAATCTGGAGTCACTTGTAAATCAGACCAGGCAATTTTCTTCGCTTAAGGACATTAATGAAGTAGTTATTCCCTTGTTTCATCACCAACATCAGCCCCAGAAATCAACAACATTTATATATCTGGCATTAGACTATTTGAATATGATCCACGTGTCGTCATCGCCATGATGAGATTGGAAAGCAAGCCATCAGTACTTGATCTTGAGGGTCCTGGATATGTGTCCAGTGATAGTCCCACCCAGTCCACCATCCAGTCACTGTGCATTTGGTAAACTATTGTAGACATTTCCCACGAGTGAACAATCCACTTCTGTTCTGAAAGGTATTTTCCTTTTGATTCCCTTTGGAATAAATAAACAATGGATTGTATCCTTTTACACAATCCCATGTAAACCTATCCTTGATCACATCATAGTTACAATTGGCAAATTGTTCTTCCTGGGGATGTCCTGTGTTCATTATACACTAGTTTCTCATCACTGACTTGAGAGAGCATTTATTGTTGTGGTTCTGTTCGCCGAGCTGGGAATTTGTGTTGCAGGAGTTTCGTCCCCTGTCTAGGTGACATCTTCACTGCTGAGGAGCCTCCTGTGAAGCGCTTCTGTGATGTTTCCTCTGGCATGTATAGTGATTTGTACATTCCCCTTCCGGTTGTCAGTTCCAGCTGTCCGCTACAGTGGCCGGTATATTGGGTCCAGGTCGATGACACACCGCAAAAAAACGGCACTAAAAGAAAAAATGGCCAAACTAACACACAACAAAGAGGACACCACAACACACACCTGGGTTAAAAACCTCTCCTACAGACAGCTCACAGACACGGAAAGAACAATACTGGCCAAGGGACTCAACTACAACCACAGGGATGCCAAGACAGCAGACTTCCTAGCAGCACTAGAATGCACACTCAGGAACAATGGACTGACAGAAGAGACACAACAAACAGTGATAACAAGGAAAAGACAAACACAACCTCAATGGCAAGGAGAAGGAAGCCCTAAAAGCCCTAAATGCACTAAGTAACGATAAGAATATAATCATACTACCAGCAGGCAAAGGCAGAATGACGGTCATCCTGGACAAAGCAGAGTACATCCAAAAAGCACAACAGCTACTTGCAGATACCAACACCTACCAAAAGAGGGAATTTGACCCAATCCCACAGCTCACCAATAGGATAAACAACACACTTAGGAACCTACAAAAAAACGGACAGATAACCAGGTTTGACTTACAGAGAATGAAACCTCAAAGCAATAACACCCCCAGATTCTATGGACTGACTAAAGTGCACAAACCAAACATTCCACTCACTACCTGGGACATCATCAGAACTATAGCAGAAACTGAAACACCTGATCAGCGGATCCAGGCACTCTGTACAGTCAACACAGGAATTCTTGGACATCATCAGAAATATACACACAGATAAGGAAGAAACTATGGTCTCATTCGATGTAACGGCACTGTTCACCTCTATTGACAAAACCCTAGCCAGAGAAACAAGAGACAACCTGCTGGACAGACAGAACAGACAACAAGACGGGGGACCTATCAACAAAGCCTGCATGCTCAAACTACTGGACCTGTGCCTCACAACGTACTTCACATTCAATAACCAAAGAGATGAACAAATCAACGGCACACCTATGGGCTCACCCATCTCTGGAATCATAGCAGAAGTCGTAATGCAAATGTTAGAACAAACAGTTTTACCGCAAATTCAACCCAAACTCTGGGTCAGATATGCAGATGATACCTTTGTAATCATTAAAAACACAGAAATAGAAAACATACACCGGATCATCCATGCCACACTCACAGGAATCCGATTCACTAAAGAGGAAGAAAAGGACAACCAACTCCCATTCCTAGATGTGATGGTACAGAGAACACCGAACGGAGAATTCACCACAAAGGTATACAGGAAAGCCACACAAACAGACCTAAACTAAGAAAGTTACCACCCCAACACACACAAAAGAAGTTGCATCAAGACACTGTTCAAAAGAGTCACACCACACTGCAGTACACCAGAACTGCAGAAAGAGGAAGAAGAACACCTATACAATGTATTCGCCAAAAACGGATACCCCCACTATTTCATCAACAGATGCCTAAGGGAAAGACAACGGAATGAGGACTTGCCACAATCCAAAGGACTAGTCACACTACCATACATCAAAAACATTTCTGAACTGACAGCCAGACTACTGCGACCACTAGGACTGATAACAGCACACAAACCAACAGCCACTCTCAGACAACAACTCACCAGGACGAAGGACCCGAAACCCAGTATGAGTAAAACCAGTGTAGTGTACAAAATCCCATGCAAGGACTGCACAAAACACTACATAGGACAAACAGGAAGACAGCTAACGGTCCGCATCCATGAACACCAACTAGCAACGAAACGACATGACCAGCTATCCTTAGTAGCCACACACTGAGATGACAAGCAACATGAGTTCGACTGAGACAACACTACTATTATAGGACAAGCCAACAGATAACAGCCAGGGAATTCCTATAGGCATGGCACTCATCCACAGATTCAATCAATAAGCACATCGACCTGGACCCAATGTACCGGCCACTGCAGCGGACAACTGGAACTGACAACCGGAAGCTGCAGGTAAAATCATTATACATTCCGGAGGAAATATCACTGAAGCGCTTCACAGGAAGCTCCCAAGCACTGAAGATGTCACCTAGACAGGGTTCGAAACATCTGCAACACAAATTCCCAGCTCGGCGAACAGAACCACAACAATGAGCACTCGAGCTTCAAATCTTCTCCCAAACTTTGAAGAGCATTTATATTTACAGTTCATGTTTCCATCTATCGGGGTTGGTAGTAAGTTGCGGCCCCTGACTGCAGGCATCAATGAACTGCTCTTCTTTGTTGTACAGATGTGTGTGTGTGTGTGTGAGATTTTACAACACTGAGTGATGTGAGTGTGACAGTCAGTGTATATCTGTGTGTGTGTATGACAGAGAGAGAGTGTACGTACAACAGTTTAAGTGTGTGATTGAGCTTCGTGTTTAATGCATATTGTCAGAGAGGCTCATCCTGGCAAGTTGCTGCAAATGGACACAGGGCACATTTGCTCTTTCTCTGTCGAAACATCTCTGTTAACTGCTCTCTTCTTGACATTCCATGCCACGTCTTACTGCCCCTCCACATCCTTCCTCATCTCTCCTTGCCTCTCTTTCAGCTCCTCTCCACATCTATCCTTCACCCCTTCCCGGGAAACCCTGGGGAAAAGAATAAGTGCATTCACCCTTTCCATCCCTCTCATGATCTTACACACTTCTGCAAGATCCCCCTTCAGTCTCCTATGCTCGAAAGAAAAATGTTCTGGCATGTCCAACCTCTCCCTATAACTCAGACCGTTGAGTCGTGGCAACATCTTTATAGATTATTT
>NC_057725.1:72214077-72216710 GCF_004010195.1 Chiloscyllium plagiosum | reverse complement strand
AACATTTTTCTTTCGAGCATAGGAGACTGAAGGGGGATCTTGCAGAAGTGTGTAATATCATGAGAGGGATGGAAAGGGTGAATGTACTTATTCTTTTCCCCAGGGTTTCCCGGAAAGGGGTGAAGGATAGATGTGGAGAGGAGCTGAAAGAGAGGCAAGGAGAGATGAGGAAGGCTGTGGAGGGGCAGTAAGACGTGGCATGGAATGTCAAGAAGAGAACAGTTAACAGAGATGTTTCGACAGAGAAAGAGCAAATGTGCCCTGTGTCCATTTACAGCAACTTGCCAGGATGAGCCTCTCTGACAATATGCATTAAACACGAAGCTCAATCACACAGTTAAACTGTTGTACGTATACTCTCTCTCTGTCATACACACACACAGATATACACTGACTGTCACACTCACATCACTCAGTGTTGTAAAATCTCACATACACACACACACACACACACACTCATCTGTAAAACAAAGAAGAGTAGTTCATTGATGCCTGCAGTCAGGGGCCGCAACTTACTACCAACCCCGCTAGATGGACACATGAATTGTAAATATAAATGCTCTTCAAAGTTTGGGAGAAGATTTGAAGATCGGGTGCTCATTGTTGTGGTTCTGTTCGCCGAGCTGGGAATTTGTGTTGCAGATGTTTCGTCCCCTGTCTAGGTGACATCTTCAGTGCTTGGGAGCTTCCTGTGAAGCGCTTCAGTGATGTTTCCTCCGGCATGTATAATGATTTTACCTGCAGCTTCCGGTTGTCAGTTCCAGTTGTCCGCTGCAGTGGCCGGTATATTGGGTCCAGGTCGATGTGCTTATTGATTAAATCTGTGGATGAGTGCCATGCCTCTAGGAATTCCCTGTCTGTTATCTGTTTGGCTTTTCCTATAATAGTAGTGTTGTCCCAGTCGAACTCATGTTGCTTGTCATCTGAGTGTGTGGCGACTAAGGATAGCTGGTCATGTCGTTTTGTGGCTAGTTGGTGTTCATGGATGCGGACCGTTAGCTGTCTTCCTGTTTGTCCTATGTAGTGTTTTGTGCAGTCCTTGCATGGGATTTTGTACACTACACTGGTTTTACTCATACTGGGTTTCGGGTCCTTCGTCCTGGTGAGTTGTTGTCTGAGAGTGGCTGTTGGTTTGTGTGCTGTTATCAGTCCTAGTGGTCGCAGTAGTCTGGCTGTCAATTCAGAAATGTTTTTGATGTATGGTAGTGTGACTCGTCCTTTGGATTGTGGCAAGTCCTCATTCCGTTGTCTTTCCCTTAGGCATCTGTTGATGAAATTGCGGGGGTGTCCGTTTTTGGCGAATACATTGTATTTGTTCTTCTTCCTCTTTTTGCAGTTCTGGTGTACTGCAGTGTGTTGTGCTCTTTTGAACAGTGTCTTGATGCAACTTCTTTTGTGTGTGTTGGGGTGGTTGCTTTCTTAGTTTAGGTCTGTTTGTGTGGATTTCCTGTATACCTTTGTGGTGAATTCTCCGTTCGGTGTTCTCTGTACCATCACGTCCAGGAATGGGAGTTGGTTGTCCTTTTCTTGCTCTTTACTGAATCGGATACCTGTGAGTGTGGCATGGATGATCCGGTGTATGTTTTCTATTTCTCTGTTTTTAATGATTACGAAGGTATCTTCTACATATCTGACTCAGAGTTTGGGTTGAATTTGCGGTAAGACTGTTTGTTCTAACATTTTCATTACGACTTCTGCTATGATTCCAGAGATGGGTGAGCCCATAGGTGTGCCGTTGATTTGTTCATCTATTTGGTTATTGAATGTGAAGTGCGTTGTGAGGCACAGGTCCAGTAGTTTGAGCATGCAGGCTTTGTTGATAGGTCCCCCGTCCTGTTGTCTGTTCTGTATGTCCAGCAGGTTGTCTCTTGTTTCTCTGGCTAGGGTTTTGTCGATAGAGGTGAACAGTGCCGTTACATCGAATGAGACCATAGTTTCTTCCTTGTCTGTGTGTATATTTCTGATGATGTCCAAGAATTCTTGTGTTGACTGTACAGAGAGTGCCTGGATCCGCTGATCAGGTGTTTCAGTTTCTGCCATAGTTCTTTAGCCAATTTGTGTGATGATGTCCCAGGTAGTGATACTATTAGGCTGAGTGGAATGTTTGGTTTGTGCACTTTAGTCAGTCCATAGAATCTGGGGGTGTTATTGCTTTGAGGTTTCATTCTCTGTAAGTCAAACCTGGTTATCTGTCCGTTTTTTGTAGGTTCCTAAGTGTGTTGTTTATCCTATTGGTGAGCTCTGGGATTGGGTCAAACGCCCTCTTTTGGTAGGTGTTGGTATCTGCAAGTAGCTGTTGTGCTTTTTGGATGTAATCTGCTTTGGCCAGGATGACCGTCATTCTGCCTTTGTCTGCTGGTAGTATGATTATATTATTATCGTTTCTTAGTGCATTTAGGGCTTCTAGGGATTCCCTCTCCTTGCCATTGAGGTTGTGTTTGTCTTTTCCTTGTTATCAGGGGATGATACTTTGTCTCACTGTTTGTTGTGCCTCTTCTGTCAGTCCATTTTTTCTGAGTGTGCATTCTAGTGCTGCTAGGAAGTCTGCTGTCTTGGCGTCCCTGTGGTTGTAGTTGGGTCCCTTGGCCAGTATTGTTCTTTCTGTGTCTGTGAGCTGTCTGTGGGAGAGGTTT
>NC_057725.1:72179710-72206723 GCF_004010195.1 Chiloscyllium plagiosum | reverse complement strand
CCCCGCCTTGTCTCAGTCAAATCCCTCGAACTCAGAACCGCCTTCCTAACCTGCAATCTTCTTCGTGACCTCTCCGCCCCCACCCCACTCCGGCCTATCACCCTCACCTTGACCTCCTTCCACCTATTGTGATTCCAACGCCCCTCCCCCAAGTCCCTCCTCCCTACCTTTTATCTTAGCCTGCTGGACACACTTTCCTCATTCTTGAAGAAAGGCTTCTGCCCGAATCGTCGATTCTCCTGTTCCTTGGATGTTGCCTGACCTGCTGCACTTTAACCAGCAACACATTTTCAGCTCTGATCTCCAGCATCTGCAGTCCTTACTTTCTCCTGTCTATCTACCACTCTACCACCCTCCAACTGCAGACAGATGAAGAAGACATGCCAAGTCTGGTAGTGGACTCACTCCCCATGGAAGCCAGGATACTAATTAAAATCAACAACCCTATTCCTCTGCAATGTGGAAATGATTTGACTTTGGGTAGTATTCTTGATACAGAGTGTATACATTAAGGTGTATTTCCACAGCTATTGTGCTCAGATCTTTCCGAGTGAACCATCATGTAAGGAGATGCATTTTTTATTGCAACTTACAACTTTGTTGTGATACACTCTGGCAAGAAATAAATAAGAAAGGATTCCAAATTATTTAATCAGTCGCAGTGGTGGAGATTTTTCAACCCTGGGCATGTCCATCTCTTTCTGTAATACCTCAAGGTCGACATTGCAAGGGATTAGAAAAAATTGCTCGATATCTCCAAGGACATTATTTGAAGCATGAAACATTTGTGCAATTTGATAGATTCACAGTTTTTGATGCATTCTCAACCAAATGGCAGCCTGGTGGCTCAGTGGTTAGCCAAAGATCCACGTTGGATTCCACCTTTCTCCTCACCTAGCATAATCCCTTTCCACTCTCTATCATCTCTCCACCTTATATATAGAGTTGTCCCCTTTAAGCATTGTAATTTCCTTTGCATCCCAGCATTTCGAATCTCATCCCACAGTTACATTCATACGTTTCTTCCTGCAACAGCAGTCCTGATCACACTTCTTGACTTTTAGTGGATGGCGCTCAAGGATCAATCAGGTTTCATTCTCTTGAGATTCTTAGCTAAACAAAGAACTCCCCAGCTGTGTTCCACGACAGGTTGCACCTGGATCCAGAAGGCAGATTGTGACCCACTGGAAGTCACAGAAGATGTGCGATTCCCTTATCCTGACTGTTGTTGACCAGCTAGCTCTCTGATCACATCCAAACTGCTGGACAGATATCAGATATTGTCCTTGACTTAGTGTACATCTTGACCAAAGGCGGTCATCCCCGACTTGACTGAGGCCTACTCTCATTAGTTGTTGAAACATGATCTACTGCTTGTAAAACATGCAGCATATTTGGCACTCTGATGAAAAGTCACCAGACTTGAAACGCTGACGCTGTTTTCTCCCTACAGTTGCCGCCGAAGCTGCTTTCACTAAACAGCACAGCAAGACAACATATTGTGATCCATTAAGGTCGAGCAGAGGGGCCAAAATGCAAAAAGGCAAAGCAACACAGCAGGGAGGCACAAGAAACTGAGGATTAAGACATCAATAGAGATGCATGCTCATCTAGTCTGCGAGCTGGGTACCTATTCTTTTGCACAAACTGCCCTAGCAGCCTGGCGTACAAACATTTTTCGTAAGGAGGTTGTTGCTGTGCTGTGATGATGCAGAAAGGCGAGCACATGTCGGATACTACATGTTGGATGCTAGTGTCCATAGACATGGGGTGCATGTGGCTGTTGGCTATTGAGCACACCCTGAGATAGTGATGCCGGGAGTCCAAGGTAGATGTCCAGTGAAGTAAGTGGCGAGCTGGTATCGCAGGGATTCACTAACATTTGCGTCAGACGTTCTTGACATTTAGTTTCCTTTCAGCAGATAGCACAATAGGATCCTGTGTATTAATGAGACAAGATTAAGTAATAATGAGCATCGTAATGAGCAATAATCCCCATGAATGGGTCTCTTGCCATTTACGAGTAATAATCTCATCTCAGCCACCAAGATTTGCTTGGTAAGGCGACTTGATGGTTTCAATGGGAAGAAAGGCCTCACTTGACATCTAACACAATTCTTCCAAATGATGCACTCTTGTTTTTTTTTGGGAGTTCGTGATCACAGGAAGCTAAGACAGACAGTCGACAATTTTAAATATTTTTTCATGCTTTATTGAGTTTGAAAGCATCAGTTTCAGTATGATGCATTAGTTGATTATAGAGTCACAGCGATGTACAGCACGGAAACAGACACTTCCGTCAAACTTGTTCATGCCTTCCAAATATCCTAAAGTCATCCCATTTGCCAACACGTGACCTATATCCCTCTTAACCCTTCCTATTCATATATCCATCCAGATGCGGTTAAATGTTGTAATGATACCAGACTCCACCATTTCCGCTGGCAGCTCATACCATACACGCATTCCACACTGCATGAAAAAGTTACCCCTTAAGTGACTTTTAAATCTTTTCCCTCTCACCCTAAACCTGTATTCTCCAGTTCTGAACTCCTCCACCCCAACGAAAAAGATATTATCTATTTACCCTCTCCATGTCGCTCATGATTTTATAAAGCTCTATAAAGTCAGCCCTCAGCATCCGACACTCCAGGGCAAATAGCCTGAGCCAATTCACCCACTCCCTACAGCTCAAACCTCCAACCCTGGCAACATCCATGTAAATCCTATCTGAATCCTTTCAAATTTCACAACATCCTTTCTGTAGGAAGGCGATAAAGGAAGTGAACATCAGTGACAATTGGTATCAGTACTGATACCTGAGGACAAACAGACTATCGACATGAAATATTCCAATTTCATTATAGCACTGGGGCCAAGATCCTGGTGTCGCAGCGAGGTGGTAGGGATCTCCTCTCCAGGTCTTTCTCTTCTTCTTCTGGTCTATCTTTACCTGCCTGGTGAAGACTGTTAAATGAAGACTGCTCTCTGGGGACCAACTGATGAGATGTACCTCCGAAAATGTCTGCAAGATGAGAACCGCCCTTTGAGAGAACTGCCCTCTGTACCAGACCTTATTACTATATTATATTTCCAGGGACAGGTAACCTTCACTGTGTTCGTTTGGCCAGTGGCCCAATTCTGTTGGTTAATGGCCATGGGACAACTGCATTGGCGGTGGCTGAAATGGTAGCTTATGATCTTTTAGATGCGGATACTTATGGAGGGCAAAGTGAGGACCGAAGGGATCCTATCTGTGTTGTGAGAGAGGACAAGATGGTGGTGAGGGTAGAAGTTCAGGAAATGGATGGGTCATGGCTAAGGCCCTGTCAATTCCGCCGGCCCTAGAAAGATCCACTTCTTAACCTTAAATATGGATTCCAATGCCACCAACCTCTTTGATTTAATATTTTCGCTTGTACTCAGGCAGAGTGAAAAGTTTTGTTTTGTGTACAGTACAGGCAGATCGTCCCATACCATACAAAGTCCATGAGGATAATAGAACAGATTAAATAATACGATGTTACGGCTGCAGAGAGAAGGTGCACAGTGAGTGAGATTAACAGTGAATGTACAATTTGAGATGTTTTATTTCGAAGTTTAATAGTAGTGGGTAAGAAGCTGTTCTTGAATCTGCACGTGTGTATATACAGTTTTATTAATCCTGCTTGATGCAAGCAGGTGAAAGAGAGTATAATCAGGGGGGAGGGATCCTTAATGATGTCGGTTGCTTTCCCGAGGCAGCGGGAATTTTAAGTGGAAGAATCGTTTGAGTGATGGACTGGGCTGCGTTCATGACTCTTTACAGGTTCTTGCGGTATTGGGCACAGTAAGTGCAACAGAACGCTGTGATGCAACCTGATAGGATGCTTTCTATCTTTATCCAAAGGATCATTAGCTGCTATGTCCATTGCACCACCCAGTGCAATGCCAACACCAGACACATATTTTCCTTGTCAGCATCCTGCAGGGACTGTGCACTCAGGGACACAATAGTCCACTCCTTCTCCACTCCCAGCCCATCTCCTATGGCAAATTCCCATACAATCACCGATTGCTCATTATTCTCATCCCTTCTCACTATCCAAGATCCCTGACAACTTCCAGGTGATGCAGCGCTTTACGTGCATTTTGCTCAGCAGTAATTGAGGACTGCAGATGCTGGAGATCAGAGTCGAGAGTGTGATGCTGGAAAAACACAGCAGGTCAGGCAGCATTAAAGGAGCAGTAGAATCGACATTTTAAGCGAAGCGCTCTTGCTTGGTTCTCCTGCCCCTGTGATGTTGGCTGACCTGCTGTGTTTTCCTAACACCACAATCTCCACTCTGAATTTTGCTCAGTCGAGTTTACTGTATTCGCTGCTCACAATGTGACCGCCTCTACACCAGGGAGAGGGGACACAAACTGGGCCACCCCTTTGCGGGAACATGCACGTTTCGGAGTAATGAGCCTGAGCTTCCCGCTTTTCCCCCCACTTGCATACCAGCACTGTGTTCCCTCTCCCCAGCATCTGAGTCAGGGCCTGCTGCAGGGCTCCAGCAGGCTCAGCACAATCTGGAACACAACACAACAAACGCACTTTCCCTGAAGCTTTCAGGGCTCAATATCAAGTTCAACAATGTTAGAGGGTGAAAACCTTCTGCAATGTCCTTTACCCAGAGCCTAGGCCCTTGTCATGGCACGGGCTGCTTCAGACAGAGCCAGCCCCATGACATTTTCTTTCTTCCTACCTCACAGTGATCCAGCTCTGTCTCTGCCTGACTGCTCTTCTCTCTCTTCTTGAGCTCCACCTCCAACTACTGCAGGAGTGACAGCCCTCACCACACCCCCACCTACGACCATATTCAGCATATATCCCACATTTCTGAATACGAAACTTTACCTCTGCTTTAACTCCACAAATCCTGCCAAACCTGCCGAGTTTCTCCAGCGATTTATTTTTTTCTCCCGCATTCACCTTTAGACCATATTTCCAGGGCGGCACCTCACTTCCTATTATCCAGAACCAGGAGATTGACAGACTTTCTGACCAATTGGAGCTGGATGGAGAGCTGAGGCCTGCCCTGAGGGCTCACGCAGATTCTCGAGGATTCTGCACGAGCTCGCGGGGTGCGGTGCCTCACGCTGGACATGGAGAAGTTTATTTTTAAATCTTTCCAGTGAAGGTGAGAAAACAGCTTCGATATTCATCAACAAGCTGATGTACGGTACTGAGGAGGGAAACTTTCCTATCCATATAACTTTCCAAATAATGTCGCTAATCGGGGATAATGGGAAATCAGGACAGGATGACACACTCCCAATGATTCTTAGTAAAGTGAGAGGAGAAACTGTGGGGGCACTGGCCCAAATATTACAGTCTCCCCTGGACTGGGAGGAGGTGAGACGAGACTGAAGGATTGACAAAAAGGAGGGGGGTGGCGTTGCTAATTAGAAATGGTATAACGGCTGCAGAAAGGCAGTTCGAGGGAGATCTACCTTTGGAGGTAGTATGGGCTGAAGTCAGGAACAGGAAAGGTGCAGTCACCTTGTTGGGTGTTTACTATAAGCCCCCCAATAGCACCAGAGATGTGGAGAAATAGATTGGAAAACAGATTTTGGAAAGGTGCAGAAGCCACAGGGTAGTAGTCATGGGCGATTTCAACTTCCCAAATATTGATTGGAAGCTCTTTAGATCAAGTAGATTGGATGGGGCGGTGTTTGCGCAGTGTGTCCAGGAAGCTTTTCTAACTCAGTATGTAGATTGTCCGACCAGAGGGGAGGCCATATTGGATTTGATACTCGATAATGAACCGGGACAAGTGATGGGCTTGTTAGTGGGTGAACACTTTGGTGATGGTGACCACAATTCTGTGACTTTCACCTTGGTTATGGAGAGAGATAGGTCCGTGCAACAGGGTAGGTTTTACAATTGGGGAAAGGGTAATTACGATGCTGTAAGACAGGATCCGAGGAGCATAAGTTGGGAGCATAGGCTGTCGGGGAAGGATGTCGTGGAAATGTGGAACATTTTCAAGGAACAGATACGACGTCCCCTTGATATGTATGTACCTGTCAGGCAGGAAAGAAATGGTCGTGTGAGGGAACATTGGTTGACGAGGGAGGTTGAATGTCTTGTAAAGAGGAAGAAGGAGACTTACATAAGGTTGAGGAAACAGGGTTCAGACAGAGCAGTGGAGGGATACAGGATAGCCAGAAGGGACCTGAAGAAAGGGAGTAGGAGAGCTAAGAGAGGGCATGAAAAATCGTTGGCGGATAGGATCAAGGATAACCCAAAGGCATTTTATGCGTATGTGAGAAACATGAGAATGACAAGAACGAGGGTAGGTCCGATCAAGGACAGTAGTGGGAGACTGTGTATTGAATCGGAAGAGATAAGTGAGGTCTTGAATGAGTACTTTTCTTCAGTACTTACAAATGAGAGGGACCGTATTGTTGAAGAGGAGAGTGTGAAACGGACTGGTAAGCTAGAGGAGATACTTGTTAGGAAGGAAGATGTGTTGAACATTTTGAACAACTTGAGGATAGACAAGTCCCCCCGGGCCTGATGGGATATATCCTAGGATTATGAAATTGTAGTGGGGACTGGAGAGTGGCGAATGTTCTGCCCCTGTTCAAAAAAGGGAATAGGGATAACCCCGGGAACTTCAGGCCAGTTAGTCTTACTTCGGTGGTAGGCAAAGTAATGAAAAGGGTACTGAGGGATAGGATTTATGAGTATATGGAAAGACACTGCTTGATTAGGGACAGCCAGCACGGATTTGTGAAGGGTTAGTCTTGCCTTACAAGTCTTATTGAATTCTTTGAGGAGGTGACCAAGCATGTGGATGAGGGTAGAGCAGTGGATGTAGTATACATGGATTTTAGTAAGGCATTTGATAAGGTTCCCCATAGTAGGCTTATGCGGAAAGTCAGGAGGCATGGGATAGAGGGAAATTTGGCCAATTCGATAGAAAATTGGCTAACCGGTGAAAGTCAGAGATTGGTGGTAGATGGCAAATATTCAGCCTGGAGCCCAGTTACAAGTGGAATTCCATAGGGATCAGTTCTGGGTCCTCTGCTGTTTGTAATTTTTATTAATGACTTAGATGAGGGAGTCGAAGGGTAGGTCAGTATATTTGCAGATGATATGAAGTTTGGTGGAGTTGTGGATAGTGAGGAGGGCTGTTGTCGGCTGAAAAGAGACTTAGATATGATGCAGAGCTGGGCTGAGGAGTGGCAGTTGGAGTTCAACCCTGCCAAGTGTGAGGTTGTCCATTTTGGAAAGACAAATAAGAATGCGGAATACAGGGTTAACGGTAGGGTTCTTAGTGAGGTGGAGGAACAGAGGGATCTTGGGGGTCGATGTTCATAGATCTTTGAAAGTTGCCACTCAGGTGGATAGAGCTTGTAAAAAGGCCTATGGTGTATTAGCGTTCATTAGCAGAGGGATTGAATTCAAGAGTCGTGAAGTGATGTTGCAACTGCACAGGACTTTGGTTAGGACACTTTTGGAGTACTGTGTGGAGTTCTGGTCGCCTCACTTTAGGAAAGACGTGGAAGCTTTGGAGAGGGTGCAGAGAAGATTTACCAGGATGTTGTCTGGAATGGGGAATAGGTCGTACGAGGATACGTTGAGAGTGCTAGACCTTTTCTCGTTGGAACGGCGAAGGATGAGGAGTGACTTGATAAAGGTTTATAAGATGATCAGAGGAATAGATAGAGTAGACAGTCAGAATCTTTTTCCCCGGGTGCAACAGATTGATACAAGGGGACATAAATTTAAGGTGAAGGGTGGAAGGTATAGGGGAGATGTCAGGGGTGGATTCTTTACCCAGAGAGTGGTGGGGGCATGGAATGCACTGCCTGTGGGAGTGGTAGAGTCAGAATCTTTGGTGACCTATAAGCGGCAATTGGATAGATACATGGATGAGTGCTTAAGCTAGGACAAATCTTCGGCACAACATCGTGGGTCGAAGGGCCTGTTCTGTGCTGTGTTGTTCTATGTTCTATGACATTACAGTCTCTCCTGGAATGGGAGCTGGTGTCAGGAGACTGGAGGATTGACATTATAGTCTCCCCTGAAATGGGAGGAGGTGTCAGGAAATTGGAGGATTAACATTACAATCTTCCCTGGACTCGGCGGAGGTGTCGGGGACTGGAAGATTGACATTAAAGTCTCCCCAGCACTGGGAGGAGGTATTAGGAGACTGGAGAATTGTATTACGGTCTCCCCTGCACTGAGAGGAGGTGTCAAAAGACTGGAGGGTTGGCATCATAGCTTTGATCTAAAGAGGGTTGTAAGCTCATTCTTGGCAGCTACAGCCCTGCCACTTCAACTCTGTTGTTGGGAGAGCTTTTGGCAACAGTTCTTTAGGGTAAAGCTCGGAGTCACGTGTAAAAGGTGCGTTGATTAGAAAATGTCAAGGAGAATGTGTATATTGGTTACTATTGAAGCTTCTGAATTAAGAGAAAGGCTAGATGAGGGCAGTGTTATTGATGTGGTACACATGGATTTCCATAAGAGTTGTGAGGAATGTTACAGGTCATGGTACAAGCTGCAGTGGCTATTTGTACACAAAATTGACTTGAGAGTAAGGAAAGAGAAAGTAATGACCAATAGAAGTTTTTTTTCCAGCTGGAGGAATGTTTGGATTGGAGTTCCCAGGGGTTCAATATTGAGACCAACATGTTCCAGAATGTAGGAAGGATAAGTGTGGTAAGGTATGGTGTTCTTGGATAACAGCGAGGTTGTGAATTTCGTCAAAATGGAAAACATAAGCATATATAATTTTTAGGAAGATAAAATTGAACTGGGTTGGTGAGGAATATGAAGAAAAGAGGACAAACACTCAAACAGGGAATGAGGAGAACAAGGAAAACAGGACAAAAACTTAAAAACGAAATTAGGAGAGCAAGGAGGGATCATGAAATTACCTTGGCAATTAGAGTTAAAAACAATCCAAAGGTATTTCATACATATATTAAGAGACTAACTCGGGAGAAGGTATAACCAGCGACCACTCAAGGATAAAGGAGGAAGCCGCAGAAGGTGAGGTAGATATTAAGCAAGCATTTTTCATCAGTATTTACTTTGGCAAATGACATGCAAGATATAGAATGTAGGGAAATAGGTGGTGACATCCTGAGTAATGTCCATATTGTAGAGGAGTAAATGCTGGATGTCGTGAAATGCATAACAGTGGATAAATCCCCAGGACCTGATCAGGTGTAGCCTTGAACTCGCTGGGAAGCAAGAGAAATTATTGCTGGGCTTCTTGCTGAAATATTTGTATCACCGATAATCACAGGTGAGGTGCTAAAAGACCGGAGGTTGCCTGATGTGGTGCCACTGTTTAAGAAAGGCAGTAAGGAAAAGCCAGGGACCTTCGGACCGGTGAGACTCAAGTCGGTGGTGTGCAAGTTGTTGGAGTGTATCCTGAGGGACAGGCTGTAGATGTATTTGGAAAAGCAATGACTGATTAGGAATAGCCAACATGGCTTTGTGCATGGGAAATCAGGTTTCACAAATTTGAGTTTTTTGAAGAAGTAACAAAGAGGATTGATGAGGGCAGAGCGGTAGACGTGATGTATATGGATTTCAGCAAGGCTTTTGACAAGGTTCCCCATGGGACACTGGTTAGCACTTTGAGATCTCATGGAATACAGGGAGGACTCACCATTTGGATACAGAGCAGGCTCAAAGATAGAAGACAGAGGGTGATGGTGAAGGTTTGCTTTTCAGACTGAAGACCTGTGACCAGTGCAGTGTAACATGGATCGGTGCTGGGTCCACTACTTTTCGTCATTTATATAAATGATTTGGATGTGAGCATAAGAGGTACAATTAGTAAGTTTACAGGGAACAACAAAAATGGAGGTGAAATGGACAGCGAAGAACGTTACCTCAGATTTCAATGGGACCTTGATCGGATGATGGAGTTTAATTCAGATAAGTGCGAGGTGCTGCATTTTATGAAAGCAAATCTTATCAGGACTTATACATTTAATGGTAAGATCGTTGGGAGTGTTGCTTCGCAGGGAGACCTGGGAGTACAGGTTGATAGCTCCTTGAAAGTGTAGTTGCAGATAGGTAGGATAGTGAAGAAGGCACTTGGTATGCTTTCCTCTATTGGTCAGAGTATTGAGTACAGGAGTTGAGAGGTCATACTGCGGCTATACAAGACATTGGTTAGACCACTGTTGGAATATTCTGTGCAATTCTTGTCTCCTTCCTGTCGAAAATATGTTGTGAAACTTGCAAGGTTTCAGAAAATATTGACAAAGATGTTGCCATGTTGCAGGATTTGAGCTGTGCGAGAGGCTGAGCACGCTGTGGCTGCTTTCCCTAGAGTTTCAGACGCTAAGGGGTGACATAATAGGGGTTTACAAAATTATTAATAGCATGGATACGATAGACAAGGTCTTTTCCCTGGAGTGGGGGAGTCTAGAACTATTGGACATCGGTTTAGTGTGAGAGGGAAAAGATATAAAATAGATATAAGGGGCAACGTTTTCAAACAATGGGTGGTATTAGGATGAAATGAGCTGCTGGAGGAAGTGGTGGAGGCTGGCTCGATTGCAACATTTAAATAGCATTTGGATGGGTATGTGAATAGGAAGGGTTTGTAGGGATATGGGCCGGGTGCTGGCAGTCGGGACTAGTTTAGTTTGGGATATCTGGTCAGCATGGACAAGTTGGACGGAAAAGTTTGTTTCCGTGCAATACATCTCTGACTCTATGGCTTTTAATGAAGGAAAGGGGCCGAAAGTAGTGCAGCAGGCAGGGCACTCCCCTACTGCATCGGGGGTGCCTGCAACAATGCTCAGACTCTCAGGGCGGCCTCTTTGGAGTTAATGGGACAGCAGCGGTTTGTCTTCGAGTTTGCCAAACTATGAAAAAAAGATAGAAGCAACAGTGGAACCACTATCTGCCATGCTGAAAAAGCATGAGCAGGAAATTCAAACACTGGACTGAAGAGTGGAGGCAGTGGAGGAGAGGACCGCAGTGTCGGAAACAGTGGTGGAGATCTCAAGAGGAAGGATGCAAACGCTGGAAGACCAGGTTCGGGTCGTTCAGGAGCAAGTGGACGACCTGGTAAATAAAAATAGAAGAAAAAAAGTATGCCTTCTGGAACGAGGGAGGTGAAGACATTGTCAGCTTCCTGGAGATGGGCTTCCCGAAGTTCCTGGGGCTGGAGTTGGAATCGTGCCTGTTGAGTATGGAGCGAGCCCACTGGATCACAATGGGCCGGTCTTGGACAGACATGTATCCTCGTGCGACTCCTGCATTATACAGAAAAACAATTCGTGATTGCAAAAGCAAGAAGACTGGGAAGAGATCCACAGGCTTTAACATACATAGGCTGAAGCCCACTGTTTTTTTTTTTCAGGACTTCTCATGAGTCACAATTAAGAAGACAAGTGCATTTGATGAAGTTAAGAGAAAATAAAGGGACCTGAGCATTCAATATTCCTTGAGGTACCTGGCTATGTTGTGTTTCACTCATGGAAGGACGGTACATATTTTTGATTCTTCAGAAAAAGTGAAAGACTTTGTAATTTGTCTGAATTAAATGACTCTGGTCGGGGTGGTGGGGGGAGGGGGCATTGTTACGGAAAATTTTAAAAATGCCCTTTCTTTTCTCCTTTTTCCCCTTTTTATGCGGTTAGCGGCTATTGCATACTGCCTTGCTGTAAAACCGGAATTATTTCATATATTGGTCGCTAGGGTACTATCTGGGATATTTGTTTTACTGCTATCTTTTTTTTTATTTTTGGAATGGGGTGGCTATACTTGTGGTAAAGATGTTTGGGTGGGGCGATGGGCATCCCGTGTTAGCTTTCAGAATGCAAATAACTAGTTTTCCTCATTTGTGAGTTATATGGGGCTGGGACACGGCCTCAGCTAGAGAGAGTTGTGATGGTAGCAAGCATTGAGAGGAGTGCCTCCTATGTGCAAGGGGGGAGATCTCTAGTGGATTGAGGGTTATTTGCGTGTTTGCTTAAGTCAAATGTCGTGGTTAGTTTTTTTTAGCTGTAATAGTTTTTATAGGAGTACTTTTTTAGACCTTATAGAGATAATCTCTTTTTCATTCGCCACACCACAGATAAGATTTCTCCCCTTGGGAAACCACAGGCTGCCCGAGATGAACATCACGAGTGATTTGTTCAGGTGGTGCACCTGCAATGTAAAAGGGAGCCTTCCTCCCCCTTAAAAGAAAGAAGGTGCTATCAAACCTTAGGAAGTAAAGATTGGACATTGCCATGATACAGGAGACGAACTTAACTGATTAGGAAAATTCGAAGGTGCAGCAGGGAGTCATAATAGGGTATTCTCCTCCACCTTTATCGCTCAGAGTAGAGGAGCGGTTGTACTGGTAAGAAGTAACCCCCCTTTCTAGGTAACTGAGGAAATTAAGGACGAACATGGACGGTTTATCATTCTTAAAGCATGGAGAAGAGCATGGCATCCTGAACGTGTTTTGTGACACGGTGCACACTCTTAAATTTCTAATTGATGCAGTCTATAAATTAATGAGCCTTGGGGGGCACTGAACGATCATGGATTGGAGGGAGGAATTTTAATCACCTAAAGGAACCCAAGGTAGACAGCGTGCCAAGCGACTTGGCAAGTACGCCCATGAAATCTAAGCAGCTGGTAGACATGTGTGAGGAGTTGGGATTAGTGAAAGTGTGAAGACGCCTCCACCCTAATGGAACAGACTTTACTTTCTATTCCAAACTACACAAGTGTCACACGTGAATTGGCATCCTTTTATGCCATTGGATTGTTTAGACTGAACATTGGCGAGCAAAATTGGGAATATAGCTGTCTCGGATCATACGCCAGTGTACTTAGATGTTAAAATTAAGGGTGGTGGAATGGATGCACGGCACTGGTGCATAGACCCATTCCCGTTAAGGGATGGCAAATTAACTGAGTACATCATAAAAGAGTTCAGAGCCTTCTGGGATATCAAATCAGGTACTGCCAGCAATCCAGCAACACTGTGTGAGACCACTAAGGCATATTTTCGAGGCCTGATTATTTCGTATTCAACAACTGGGCGGCACGGTGGCACAGTGGTTAGCACTGCTGCCTCACAGCGCCAGAGACCCGGGTTCAATTCCCGCCTCAGGCGACTCTCTGTGTGGAGTTTGCACATTCTCCCCGTGTCTGCGTGGATTTCCTCCGGGTGCTCCGGTTTGCTCCCACATTCCAAAAATGTGCAGGTTAGGTGAATTGACCATGCTAAATTGTCCGTAGTGTTAGGTGAAGGGGTAAGTGTAGGAGTATGGGTCTGGGTGGTATACGCTTCGGCGGGTCGGTGTGGACTTGTTGGGCCGAAGGGCCTGTTTCCACACTGTAAGTAATCTAATCTAAAACTGGAAGGATGGAGAGGGAGGAACAACAACAGATGGTGGAGACCTGGCTACAAATAGCTGAGGAAGCATATCATTATAGGCCTTCATTGGTCAAGTTGCAGCAGATCACAGACCTCTGATCTGCTCGCAACTCATTGCACACACAGGTGGCAAAAAAGGCGGCCTCCTTCACTAAACGAAGACTGATTGAATTTGCAGATAAGCTATGTAGATGCCTGGCATGTCTGGCTAGAAAGAAAAAAAAGCTTCCCAATCTATTATGTCTGTTAGAGAGAAGGCTGGCGAACTTACCTGTGAGTTGAAGAAGATCAATGTTAGATTTCGTGAATATTTCGCAAAGCTGTATCGGTCAGAGGGAGGCGAATATGGTGCAGCGAGAATGCGGTCATTTTTTGAGATCCTGGACCTTCCCAGTATAAACGTGTAACAGGATATGTAGGAAACAATAAAGTATCTCCAGGGTGGCAAATCACTGGGGCCATATGGATTCCCAAGTGAATTCTATAAGGAATTCACAAATGTGTTGGTGGAGCTGTTTATGGGGATGTATAGCTCTTCATATACACAGGATGGTCTGCCACCTTCTCTGAGGGAAGCTAATATCTCCCTCATTTTAAAGATGGTAAAAGATCCCGAAGCATGTGCTTCATACAGACCAATTTCACTGTTGAATGTAGACTTTAAAATTCTACCCAAGATGCTGACTCCGAGGTTGGAAAAGGTGTTGTCCCATATTATAAAAGAAGATTTTATATCAAGGGCCAAACCTCCTGCAACAATATCAGGAGGGTCCTGAACATAATGCAGGTATGCCAGCAAAGATTGATTCTGGGTTTGATGGGCTCCCTGGTCACAGAAATGGCATTTGACTGGATAGAATGTCCATACCTGGTTGAAGTCCGCGAGCGCTTTGGTCTGGGTCTGGGCGGGGAGCATCCTTTCCCAGATGAGTGACGGTATTGTATAATGATCCCAAGGCGGCGGTCATCAGAAACGGCACTAAGTCAGATAACTTTAGTATTGGGAGAGGTAGTCGACAGGAGTGTCCTCTTTCACTGCTGTTATTTACATTGGCAATGGAACCGTTAGCAGAGGTTATCAGGAGTAAACGTGAAATCGTGTGGCCAGGATAGAAACAAGGGAGTACAACATCAGCCTATATGCTGATGACATCCTCTTGTTCTTGGCCAGTCCGTAGGAGTCCGTTCCTCGATTGATTCAAACTATTAATTTATTTGGCAGTTTTTCAGGATACATGACCAACTTTACAAAATCGAGAGCCATGCCATTGAGGGGATTAGTGGAAGTTCTTGATCTGAAAGATGGAGTTTGTTCCCGTTTAGATGGTCGTTCCAATTTTTTTTATATTTGGCAATTATTATTACCCTTGCCTTACACTAGTTGTATAAAGCTAACTATGTACAATTACCAGATAGGGTTAAACAAGATTTATAGAGGTGGGAGGGATTACCAATAACATGGTTAGGCGGAAGAGCCCTGATCAAAACGAATGTTCCTCCTCACCTGTTATACCCTATGAGAATGCTCCCGTTGTTGCTACCTAGACGCGTGTTACAGAGGCTCAATGGTTTGGTGTCGCAGGTGCCCCCTAATTAAATTTATCAAATTGCATCTCTCAGACTGAGGGAGGGGTGGACCTGCCAGACTTGAAGAGATATCAATTAAGCACCCTTATCTTTCTGTATTTTGGTATTAGGAAGGACGTGGAAGCATTGGAAAGGGTTCAGATGAGATTTACCAAGATATTACCTAGTCTGGAGGGAAGGTCTTATGAGGAAAGGCTGAGGGGCTTGTGGCTGTTTCATTGGAGAGAAGAAGGTTGAGATGACTTAACAGAGGCATACAAGATGATCAGAAGATTAGACAGTGAGAGACGTTTTCCTCAGATGGTGATACCAAGCTCAAGGGTACATAGCTTTAAATTGAGGGGTGACAGATATAAGACATATGTCAGAAGTATGTTCATTACTCAGAGAGTACTGAGGTGTGGAATACTTTGACTGCAACAGGAGTAAACTCATCAAATTTAAGGGCATTTAAGTGGTCATCGGATAGACATATGGACGATAATAGAATAGTATAGATAAGATGGGCTTCAGATTGTTTTCAGAGGTTGGCGCAAAATCGAGGGCCAAAGGACTTCCACTGTGTTGCATTGTTCCATGCTCTTTATATTTTGTCAAGTTGGGAGCAGTGGCGGGCTTAGTTGGCAGGGCAAAGATGAGGGTATTGAATGGAATTGTGGCTTTAGCTGTTCAAAAAGACAGCTCACCACCATCTTCTCAAGGGGCATATAGGGACGGGTAATAAACACTGATGGAACCAGAGAGAACCACATCCCACGTGTACATTAAATAAAAAAATCAGTGTCTGAGAACAATGAATCCTCCTATGGGCTCCACCAAGGAGTTTCATTTATTCATTAAGCAAGGAATTTATGTCACCAGATATTTTACAGCCTTCCTGATCCTCGCTCAGAAATGGGACACTGTTGCTGCATAAATAATTGTGTTTGTGAAAAAACTTATGTTCCGCAGCATGAAGCCAACTCTCCTGAAGTTGTAAAGAAAAGGCGGGAAATCATCATGATCTATTGCTTGAATGACGTAATTTAAGAAATTTACAACATTGATTTACCACGGGAGGATAATGCTCTCAGAGATGGTGAAGAGCACAATCCCAGATTTCCTTCTGTTCTCGATCTCTGGGTATCTGTGATTCTCTCCTTTGCTCTCACCCATCAGCCTCTTCCAGACTCGACTGGTCACTAAAATGTGTCTGACTATCAGAGCTTTGAGCAAAAGAATCAAAGTGAATGGCAGTAAAGCAGTCAAAACCGTATCAAGACAACATAATACCACCTACCTCGTCTCAGTATAGTAGCTTGACTTTGTAATACAGCAGAGTAGCATGTTGTTGATTAACCTCTGAGGCTCATATTGAAAACAGAAGGGGATGTTTTTCAAACAGAGCAGGGTGCAGGTTGTTGCTAGAACTGCAGTCACAGTTTTCTCAGTGTAATATTTTGATTTTAGCTCCTGACCACAAATGGTCACAAATCGGTCAAAGGAGAAAGCGATGGTGAACCAGACAGAGCAGTCAGTAACTGCATGATATAAGATCCCAATTACACTGCACACTGGAATGATATCCAGGAAACACAATGGGTAATAATAGTACGCAGACCTTCTCAGTTTTGCATCAGTGACAATCACCATCAGATCAGCAGCTGTCATTACCACCAGGTAACGATTAGAACAAGGAGCCACACCACATTGTCCACGTGAAAGGATTCTGATCGCCAGAAAATTAACTGTGGTAGTAAAATTGGAAAAGATGCGCTGAATTACTGATCATAAATTTCACCTACTGTTCCAGAGTGCAACAATAGGACTTTACCATCAAAACTCAGCGCAGTGTGTGCGTGTAAGTAATGATGTTTAAATGAGCTTGAATTTTAAGACTTTCACATCACCCTCAAATTTTCATTCAGCACAAACATTACATAGAGTGTGGAGTTTGGACACGGACTGAGCTCACCATCCCTTCTAGGAGAGCAGACGGAGAGGGTGGTAAACGTATGGAATGAGCTGCCAGATGATGTGGTGAAGGCTGGTACAACTGCAACATTTAAGAAAAATTTGGATGGGTAAATGAATTGGAAGTGTTTGGAGGGATGTGGGCCGAGTGCTTGCAGGTGGGACGAGATTGGGATGGGATATCTGGTCGGCATAGGCAGGTTGGACCGAAGCGTCTGTTTCCATGCTGTACATCTCTATGACTCTATGGCTACGACTCTGAGTCTGTGATCACTTTTTGTTTGCAAGGTAATTACTTGAGTGATTGCAATTGATTATTAAAGTTCACAGCTCCAATGCTGGCAGGCATAGAACACCATTAGGAACCTTGCTCCCAACTCAGTCACAGAACTGCTGATTGTACTGTCCATAAACCAAACTCTCCTCTTTTCATTGGATTAGGTCATCCCCTGCTCGAAGCATTGGAACAAATCCTGATTGGACCCACAACAGGACCAGAAAACAAGTTATCAGAACCTGAGTAAGATTTCAAGCAAGACTACTCCATGTGTCACTAAAAAAAGTGCAGCATAACAGATCATGCAGAGTCTCAGTATTGACAATGTCTGAATGTTAGGTCTGCTGCGATATTTGCATTGTCAAGCTCGACATGTGTACATGTCAAAAATCTCGGCATGCTGGGATCGGGGGACAAGCTGTCAAGATTTGAATTGCATGACCAGAGACAGTGAGAAGAGGGAGAATTTATAGAAGGGATGGGAGTTAGATGAAGCTTTACAAATCAAAACAGGGCTCATATTCTTCAAATACTTTGCTTGACAAAAAATGATATCTCATTTAACCTGACCAACTGTTTCTGTACCCACTGCCAATTGTAGAAGATAGTTCCAAAAATCCCCGACCCTTTGTGTGTAGAACGCTGAATGGTCTGGCACTACTTCTCAGGCTATGTTCCTTCATTCTAGAATCTCCAAGCAAGGGAAATGCTTTCTCTTTTCCTGTTAATATCTTGTAGGATTTCGCTCAGATCATCCCTTAACCTTCAAAATTCTCTCAAAAACAGGCCTCAATTGAATACCAGGTTCAGAAATAGCTCAGCAGGACTGGCAGCATATGTGGGAGGGAAAGCAGGGTTAATATGTCAGGACCAGTGATCCTTCTTCGGAACTAACTGGCCTGATTTCTCCTCATAGCCTCACACTGTATTAAACCGGAACAGATGACATAACACTGAGACCAGAGAATGCTGCATTAGCAGTGACGCTGGGAGTCTCTCTAAGTGGAGAATTGTACCAAGACTGTTGTTCAGGGAATTACTATCACTGTCCCAGTGTTTGGATAAGGCTGACCACTCAGTGAGCTGGGGACATTATTGTTCAAAAGATAAAACCAGAGAGCACAACAGCAGCAGATTAAAACATGTTCAATTGACATAAAGTCAGACCAGGGATGCCAATAAAAGCAGAAGTGGTGTGGAACGCGTTCTCCATGTGTTGAGTTTGTAGATGCATTCTTCTGTGCGAGTTCTGCCCCTTCAGGCAGCTGACAAGCTCCTTGTTTGAAACTATGAGCTGATACATTCACTGCCTTATAATGGATGGAAGCTCCTTGGGGAGATCGAGATGACAGCATTACTCCGCTTTGTTGCTTTTTTTTCAACTTTATGTCAACGAACAAATTTAATACAATAACTTGTTTAATCCTGATTATGAAGGAGTGTTGCGACTCAGTACATCATAATGAAATAACAAAAGCAGAATCTGGAATCTGTCAACAATAACACTGTCCATTCAAACACCACAAGCCCCATTCAAAGATCCCCATCCCAACTTCGTCGCTCGGGATAATAGGAATCCCTGGCACGGAGCCCAGTGCCTCATCGAGAGTACGTTGCAGCTGTCATTAAACCAGACCTTGGTAAGCTGCTGTAATTGACAGTGAGAGATACTTGTGTGCGTGTTCCCTTGGAACATTTGGTCATCCTGTTTGTTACTAATCCAGGATGGGCCTTTCCCTTGGCCAGCACGCCTGATGTCCTCCCTGAGCTGTTGCATCATCCCGTTGTCGTATATACTGCACAAGGTGTGGTTTTCCTACTCACCACCATCCCTGATTGGGCCCTGGATGATATGACTAACTGTCTTGGTGTGACCCTCCATGATGGTAACTAACTGATGGCTAGCCTGATTCTCCACTGGTAGTCCCATTGTCTCCTGTTGATTGTCGTGTTCAGTCCTTATAGTGCTCAGTTAACTTTTCATTCAGCACAAACATTACATAGAGTGTGGAGTTTGGACACGGACTGAGCTCACCATCCCTTCTAGGAGAGCAGACGGAGAGGGTGGTAAACGTATGGAATGAGCTGCCAGATGATGTGGTGAAGGCTGGTACAACTGCAACATTTAAGAAAAATTTGGATGGGTAAATGAATTGGAAGTGTTTGGAGGGATGTGGGCCGAGTGCTTGCAGGTGGGACGAGATTGGGATGGGATATCTGGTCGGCATAGGCAGGTTGGACCGAAGCGTCTGTTTCCATGCTGTACATCTCTATGACTCTATGGCTACGACTCTGAGTCTGTGATCACTTTTTGTTTGCAAGGTAATTACTTGAGTGATTGCAATTGATTATTAAAGTTCACAGCTCCAATGCTGGCAGGCATAGAACACCATTAGGAACCTTGCTCCCAACTCAGTCACAGAACTGCTGATTGTACTGTCCATAAACCAAACTCTCCTCTTTTCATTGGATTAGGTCATCCCCTGCTCGAAGCATTGGAACAAATCCTGATTGGACCCACAACAGGACCAGAAAACAAGTTATCAGAACCTGAGTAAGATTTCAAGCAAGACTACTCCATGTGTCACTAAAAAAAGTGCAGCATAACAGATCATGCAGAGTCTCAGTATTGACAATGTCTGAATGTTAGGTCTGCTGCGATATTTGCATTGTCAAGCTCGACATGTGTACATGTCAAAAATCTCGGCATGCTGGGATCGGGGGACAAGCTGTCAAGATTTGAATTGCATGACCAGAGACAGTGAGAAGAGGGAGAATTTATAGAAGGGATGGGAGTTAGATGAAGCTTTACAAATCAAAACAGGGCTCATATTCTTCAAATACTTTGCTTGACAAAAAATGATATCTCATTTAACCTGACCAACTGTTTCTGTACCCACTGCCAATTGTAGAAGATAGTTCCAAAAATCCCCGACCCTTTGTGTGTAGAACGCTGAATGGTCTGGCACTACTTCTCAGGCTATGTTCCTTCATTCTAGAATCTCCAAGCAAGGGAAATGCTTTCTCTTTTCCTGTTAATATCTTGTAGGATTTCGCTCAGATCATCCCTTAACCTTCAAAATTCTCTCAAAAACAGGCCTCAATTGAATACCAGGTTCAGAAATAGCTCAGCAGGACTGGCAGCATATGTGGGAGGGAAAGCAGGGTTAATATGTCAGGACCAGTGATCCTTCTTCGGAACTAACTGGCCTGATTTCTCCTCATAGCCTCACACTGTATTAAACCGGAACAGATGACATAACACTGAGACCAGAGAATGCTGCATTAGCAGTGACGCTGGGAGTCTCTCTAAGTGGAGAATTGTACCAAGACTGTTGTTCAGGGAATTACTATCACTGTCCCAGTGTTTGGATAAGGCTGACCACTCAGTGAGCTGGGGACATTATTGTTCAAAAGATAAAACCAGAGAGCACAACAGCAGCAGATTAAAACATGTTCAATTGACATAAAGTCAGACCAGGGATGCCAATAAAAGCAGAAGTGGTGTGGAACGCGTTCTCCATGTGTTGAGTTTGTAGATGCATTCTTCTGTGCGAGTTCTGCCCCTTCAGGCAGCTGACAAGCTCCTTGTTTGAAACTATGAGCTGATACATTCACTGCCTTATAATGGATGGAAGCTCCTTGGGGAGATCGAGATGACAGCATTACTCCGCTTTGTTGCTTTTTTTTCAACTTTATGTCAACGAACAAATTTAATACAATAACTTGTTTAATCCTGATTATGAAGGAGTGTTGCGACTCAGTACATCATAATGAAATAACAAAAGCAGAATCTGGAATCTGTCAACAATAACACTGTCCATTCAAACACCACAAGCCCCATTCAAAGATCCCCATCCCAACTTCGTCGCTCGGGATAATAGGAATCCCTGGCACGGAGCCCAGTGCCTCATCGAGAGTACGTTGCAGCTGTCATTAAACCAGACCTTGGTAAGCTGCTGTAATTGACAGTGAGAGATACTTGTGTGCGTGTTCCCTTGGAACATTTGGTCATCCTGTTTGTTACTAATCCAGGATGGGCCTTTCCCTTGGCCAGCACGCCTGATGTCCTCCCTGAGCTGTTGCATCATCCCGTTGTCGTATATACTGCACAAGGTGTGGTTTTCCTACTCACCACCATCCCTGATTGGGCCCTGGATGATATGACTAACTGTCTTGGTGTGACCCTCCATGATGGTAACTAACTGATGGCTAGCCTGATTCTCCACTGGTAGTCCCATTGTCTCCTGTTGATTGTCGTGTTCAGTCCTTATAGTGCTCAGTTAACTTGCTTGGGTCAGGATCCTGAGTTTATTTCCAAATTAAACAAGTCAAGGGTATTGGCTGGTGACACTGCGACCCCGTGTGCTGTGGCTAGCTCATTAAGGATTTCCCTTCTCTTTCGTTTGTTAACTACTGGCCTGAGTTTTCCCTCATATGTTCCTGGCCCTCCACCCATTATCCTGTGGGTCATATGGGAAGTTCATCATTGTAGTGGGGAATGGCCCCAATCCTGTACTGTATCCCTGATGTTATGATTATGATTGGTATTAATCTGTGTTGAATGTTATTGAACAGGGTTTTCCCTGTGAGTTTAATGACAACACCATTACGAGAGCCTGCTGTGTGTGGGAGATGCTGGGGGCTTCACTCCTGGTCTCAGCCCATTTTTAATTTTGTTCCCGAGGAATTCTCCCTGGTGGGGCTTCCTGGAACATCGCTGTCTGAACCCTGACTCCCTGTCCGGGCTGTGGGCAAGACATCCCACTACCATGTACCCATTTTCAGGAAAACCCCACCAATCCCCTGTGATCCCCTGCTGCTGTAACACAACATAGGAATACTACGGGGTTCCCTGTAGAACATGAGCTGATGGTTACACCTGAATCCCACTGATTCCTCAGGGTGGAGCCAGAGGGTCCCAATGGCACACACCGCGGTGCCTGGTGGGTCATACCACAGGGATCCGGTTACATCCTTCCCCCTTGTGTCTGTGCTATACCGTTCCATGCAGTCATTATAAAGCTCATACACAACACCCAATAAACCCTCCAGAAGGTCACATCACTGCCTTGGGATTGCCGCTCCGGTGTACTTCCGAAACATAATATAAGAGTAACTTCTGTAAAAATCTTGATCTAAAATCTGAGACCGTGTTCTAAATAACGTTACAAAATTGTGACATTATCCAATGAGTTCCCATTCCTGGTCCCCCCGTGATAGAACAATTGTGCCCCGTCTTCAGGACATGGTGAGGAGGCAGAATCGGAGTCACTATTTTGACTACATTATATCTCCAGAAGCATGGTTTCTAAGTCTTTTCACTGATTAGCCATTCATTTTTCTTCAAGTGTCTATCAAGATTTTTTTTAGATTCACTACATTTGTCTACAATAAGCTTAGAACGCTTCTTTTTTTTATCTTGAGCCTGTTCCATATATATGCAAGTTGTGTCATTGAAGTGACTCCTTTTAGTTTATTTCCCTGATGGTGCTGAAACAGATTGAGGTGTGGTGTACAGGGAGCAAGGGTAAGGCCTTATCTGGTCCCTCTGTTAAAATCCCCTGTAAAAGGTGTCCTAACCGCATCGTAGGGCAGTATTTCATCTGAATTAAGCACCAGAGGAGACACAAAGTACAGTGAGAATTATTCGGTGTGTAGACGAACGTTGCTCTCGAAATGTGGGGAAATGACAAGGGATGCATTCTGGCAGGAAAGTAGAGTTAAAGTTTGAAATCAGATCGACCATGATCGTATTGAATGGTGGAACAGGTTGGAAGGGCTGAGGAGCTCCTCTTGTTCCTTGTGTGTTTGTTCGCATCACCAGGCCTCTGCTCCCATTAGTTACCCAATAACAGCTCAATATTCAATTGGAATGCTTCTCAGCTCCATTAGGAGATTTCAAACAAATAGAATCTCACTGGGTGCAACTTGACCAAGACATTGCTGGAATTTCCCTGGTGAATAACGCCCAGTCCTCCCTAAAACATGGAAAGTAAGTGAAGCACAGGCTGCAATTTGCTTTTGGAAATGGACAGGACGGTCATGAAGAATTAGTTTGAAAATGTATAAGTGCAGGGCCTTTCCTATCTTATTTATTTCACACACGGTACAATCTTCAAAAGGATGGAGCGAATTTTTCTGAACCATGAGGTTTTTCTGAACCCGTGCACAGTGCACTAAAGTAGAGGGTTAGAGACGCTGGAGGAGCAGACCTTTACAATAGTTTTGCACTTATAACTGGGTGAAAAAGTAACTATGGTTCCTTCCGTTCACAGGTCCAAATTCTAAACAAGGCACAGGAGTTGTCTACAATAAGCTTAGAACTTTTACTCTTTTGCATCCCTATCTAAACATTAATTCACCTTCAACTCTTCCAATAGCATCTTTCCAATTTGAACTTTGAGATGCCATTCAGTGAGCTCCTCCCTCATTCCCTAATCAAATGCCTGGAAACTCAGACACATGGATCTTAAAGAGTGATAAAGCACAGAGACAAAGTTTATTTCAGTTCTTTTTCAGATTACAACCTTCATTCAGTGACACAGAGTAAAGCTTAAACATGAGCCATGATCTGCTTTTGGTGAGGGTCTTCATTCAGTGAGAAGGAAAAGTGTGGAGCAGTGGGACCTCATCACTGTGTTTCGGATTTGCTGCTCAGTCTGCTGCATTCCAGCCCCTGGAAGCAGTGCAGTGGGAAAGACTCCTCATGTGGATTGCAATAGTCCTTTCAATACACTCTTCCAGCCGAGTTACAGAGCTGGAGGAATTCTGAATCTGATCCTGAAAAATGCGTTGATTGAAGAAAAAGGAACTTGAAAATAGTATAAAGCTGGTGATGTCAGCAGTGTCTCTGTGCCTAACTCTGTAGTTTTCTGAAGCAGAAAATAAAATGTCGTGCAGATTGCAGCCCAACCCAGTCCTTCTGCCCCATCAAAGGAAATAATGTGACACCCTTCCCTAAAGTACAATGAAAGTTCATTTCTAACAACTGAAGACAGGTCAGTGTGACCACATTGCTGTGCAGACTTTGAGTAAACCTGGGGCAGATCAACTGGAAAGTGTCCATCTGTTAATGTGGACTTCAAAGCAGACAAAAACAACTGTTTCTGATTGAATCGATAAACGATTAATGAGGACAAGGCTGTCCAACGTTTTCTCACAGATTATTACTTAAGAGGCTGGATAAAAAGTTGAAAGTATTGAAATCAATGACCCAATCTGACCAAGGAGTAATAATGTGTTGGGACAGGAAGGTGCTGACTGATCATAAATCATTGCCATTTGCAGATAACAGAATGGCAGCTGAGTTGTTGTTTTGTTTTGCAATGATGAGTATTTTACTCTTGTTTTTATCTACATATGATGAGGATGAAACCAATCAACTGCTTTTATGCACAGAATGGCTCATAATAATATCAGCAGGAAATAGTAGGGAGTGGTGGAGGGACTGTAACAGGATGAAGGCAGCACTGAGGGAATTTGGCATAAAAGACTAAAGTGAGCTTCCATCTGCAGGACAACAGAGTTATAAATGTGAACGGGGATAGAGTCGCTTTGGTGTTCATATGTGTACATCATTTAATGTGACAGGATCTGCTGAAGAGGGAAATAGAAAACATACAGGATCTTAGATATCACAAATGACACATTGAAGAAATAAAATCAGGATGTGAATGAAGAAAAAACAGTGCCTTTAATGGAAAACTGCAATCTATCCTCAGTAGGTCTGGCAGCATCCATGATGAGAGAACCAGATCCCGTTTCTTCCTCACCAATCACTGAGCAACCAATGTCTCTTGCTAATCTGAATGGCCCTGTGCCAATTAACACTGAACATAGTTATTAATCCAAAGGTTTAGCTTCTGAATTAGACTCCCAGCAGTGAATAGACAGTACCTTGTTTCTTGCCTGGTATGTGTTGTCTGAACCGACGTGGATCAGTAAGATTGTCTGTTGCCCGCCCCATTGCAAACTCAACTACAGCTCTGAACGTTGGCCATGAAACCCCGCACAAGAACGGAACACAGCCTCTGGGACTCACGTTCATTGCTGCAGGAAAAGGTGTTGAGAGCTGTGAGCCACCTCCTCCAATTCCATTACTTTAGGTTAACTCCCACTTGACTGGTTTTCTGTTCCTTCTCGTGTCATTCTTGTCAAAGATGATGCACCTGTATTCCTACTGTTTGGCTCGCTATGCATACCTCGCTCACAATCACACTCTCCTGTCACTGAAAACTGACCAAATCAGACAATCTAACCCGAAAAGGTGTGACAGCTTCCTGGTGTAAATAATCCAACAAAAATTCCCCCCTACCCAAGGCACTGTCTGTATTTCAGAGTCGACGGTCTGGCCTTGGAAAAGCACAGCCGGTCGAGCAGCATTCGAGGAGCAGGGGAATCAATGTTTTGGGCATAAGCCCTTCATCAGTAATACGTTTTATGGTCCAATGGGGGGTTAAGAGGTAAATGGGAGAGGGTAGGGCTGGGGGTGAAGGTTGCTGAGAGTGTGATAGGTAGATGAATGTGGGGGTGAAGTTTATAGTTTAGAGAGTATGGTGGAATGGATACGTGGGAAGGAAGATGGACAGGTCGGAAAGGCCAATGGGGCGGTGCTGATTTGAAAGATTGGATCCGGGATAAGGTGTGGGGAGGGGAAATGAGGAAACTGGTAAAAAAAAACACATTGATTCCTGTTGGTTGCAGGGTCATAAGGTGGAAGATTAGACGTTCTTCCTCCAGGTGTTGGATAGTGAGGGAAGGGCGATGGAGGAGGCCCAGGACCTGCATATTCTCGGCGGAAATGGAGGGGGAATTGAAGTGTTCGGCAACAGGGCAGCCGGCAATGTAGAAGAGGTCATATCGGGAGCAACAGATACAGTAGATGACATGTGGGGTGCAGGTAAATTGCTGTCGGATGTGACAGGATCGTTTGGGACCTTGGATGGAGGTATGGCTGCAGGTTTTACAACTCTTGTGGTTGCAGGGGAAGGTGCCAGGGTAGGGGGTGGTCTGGTGAGGTAGGCATCGACATGACAATGGAGTTGCAGATGGAATGGTCTCTGCAGAATGCAGATAGGGGTGAGAAGGAGAATATGTCTCTGGTGGTGGCGTCTGTATGTAGGTGGTGAAAATAAAAGAGGACGGATCAATGCATTCGGAGGTTGGTGAGGTGGAAGGTGAGGACCAGGGAGTTCTGTGCTTGCTGGAGTTGGGAGGGGTGAAGGTCAAGGTCGGAGGTGCGGGAAGTGAATGTGATGGGCTGGAGAGCCTCATTGACCACATGAGAGGGGAATTTGCAGTCTTTGAAGAAGGAGGCCATCTGGTGTGTTCTGTGGTGGAACTGGTCCTCCTGAGAGCAGATACAGCAGAAGCAGTGGAATCGGGTATAAGAAATAGCGTTTTTACAGGAGGCAGGGTGGGAGGAGGTATAGTCCAGATGGATGTGGAAGTCGGTAGGTTTGTACAGGATGTCACTGTTGAGTCGGTCACCGTTAATGGAGATGGAGAGATCCAGGAAAGGGGTGAAGGTGTCTGGGATAGCCCAGGTGAACTTCAGGTCATATTTAAATGTGTTGGTGAAGTCGATGAACTGTTCAACCTCCTCGTGGGAGCACGAGGCGGCAACGATACAGTCATCGATGTAGCAGGGGAAATGGTGGGGGAATTGTGCCAATATAACAATGGAGGATGGTCTGTTCCACGTAGCCGACAAAGAGACAGGCATAGCTGTGGCCCACGCGGGTGCCCATGGCTAACCCTTTGGTCTGGAGGAAGTGGGAGGATTCGAAGGAGAAATTCTTGAGGG
>NC_057725.1:72163532-72179210 GCF_004010195.1 Chiloscyllium plagiosum | reverse complement strand
GCAGCTTTCTATGTTTGTGCTTCAGGTTTCACATTTAACCAGTTAGTTTGTGCTGAGTCTTCTCAACCTATTTTATAAATAACATCAATTCACATCTCACAGTATTTCAGTTAGGTAGTTGTGTCTGTCTTCCAGGACTACCTGTACACTCCAAAACTCATCTTACATGTCATTTGCAAAATCTGAAGTTCTGTCTGGTGAACCCAAGTCCTGTTTTTTAATATGCAACAGCAAAACAGCAGTCGTAATTGGAAACTCAGTGTACTACCACTGCGTAGATCTCTCCAATAATTTCCAGAGATGCACAGCATGCAAATGTCCATTGAGAGGGAAGAATTGAAGTTAATGTGTGTCAGTTTAGAACGGCGTTGGAGAAATTAATGAGAACTAATAGATTACTAGTGTTTAATCTGAAATCCAGGTTGCTGAAGTTCGGTGTGTTAGGGAGGTGGGGGTGCTGGGCGGGGGAGTGTTGGCTGGGGGAAAGGCGGGGGTGTGGCAAGGGCAGGGAATGTCAACTGTGTCACTTCCTCTACCACCCCTGGGTCATCTGGTGAGATTGGACAGGAAAGGGGGTCTGGCTTCCTCTGCAGGACCCAGAGAAACAGCTACTGCAGGAGGTAGGTCTGCAGGAGCAGATTCCAAGAGGTCAGAGCTGGGGCCCGGAGGAGTGGGACAGGGCTCGGGCTCACGTTCCGGGATCCCAGGCCCAGGTGTTGCAGGTTAAGGGTCGGGCACAGAGGTAGGCACATGCGGGCCGAAGTGACGATGGCCAGTGGACAGACCACACCAGCTTTGACATTTTGCAGGCCTCAATGGTCATGCTTGTGTGGGGATAGGCCTTTATCCCCAAATGTTTAGTTAGGTGCCTGAAGGGGGATGGAGTCGTAGGTGGGGATGGAGCAGTCGACCCAAAGGCAGCGGTTCCCCAGGCATAAGTAAAGCTTGGGTCTGCCATTTTGAGTCTTGTCATTGTGTGCTGCTGGATAGTCTCAGGTGGTTCTCCTCTTCGTGGAGCTCAGGCAATGGTGATCAACACTAGACTGAATGGCGCATACTACAGCAGTGACCAACCCTAGACTAATGACCCAGGCAACAGCGGTGACCAACTCAAGACTGGATGAACCAGGAAACAGCAGTGACCAAGCCGAGACTGGACGTTCGAGGAAACAGCAATGAGCAACCCCAGACTGGATGGCCCAGTGCAACAGCCATAATGTTTATTCATTCTCCAGCACCCATCTTGCGCGTGTGCAGCTGTAGGACAGTGAAAAACAATGAGTGCAGAAATCTTTGTTTACATTCCACGAACAGAAAGAAAGGAACGACCCGAGTGGCCAGTGACATGCAGTGCCCTTCTTAACAAAAGGCAGTGCTGCGTGATGAAGAAAGTGAAATAGGAGGGCTGGGGTCAAATCAAAATAGAGACAGAGGGAGAAATAAACCACTCCACACCCTGTATTGCCCACTTCTCTCTGAACAGCTCCAGGGTGGACACCGCATGCTCCTTTTCCAGAGACACCCGGGCTCTAACGTAACCGCCGAAGTGGGGCAAGCAATCGGCCCTAACGACCCTCTCCACGGCCCGCTGCCTGGACGTGTGTATGGCCAGTTTGGCCCGGCCCAGGAGCAGACCCACGCCAAGATCCTCTGACCTACCCTCCACCTCCGCACCGGGTGCCCAAAGAACAGGAGCATGCAGCTGAAGTGCAACTAAAAAAACATAAAAGGTGTTTAAGAAATGCAAAAAGGGAGGGTAAATGCCCACACCCAAAATATACATGGTCCACGGACTCCACAGCGGCACAGAACAAAAGGTTGTTCTGGGAGTCCATGAACCTCGCAATCTGTCATTGCAGGGGACTGCTGTATGCAGCGCCCTCCACCCGAGATCCCGGAGAGAATTTTTTTTTATCTGGCCAGGATTCCTAAGACGAGCTGAGGTAAACCCCAGCTAGAGGAAATGGATGGTACTCCAGCTGAACTCCTGTAACTCCTCCAGCAGAGAGTCCACCCCCCACAGACCGACCAGTAGTCTGGAACATTTAGCTTAGTTGATCCTGTAGAAGATGCTGCCGAATGCACTGCCTGGTACTCATGCATCCTCTTCAGGTCAGCCTGGTCGGTGAAAGTGAGGTGCACTTCATTGGCATAGGCCGAGAGGGCCACCTCCGTGCCCGTGGCATGCAGAACCAGCCCTGACAACCTCCTCAGCATGTCACACAGGAAAGGCTCCATGCACAGGAATACAGCTGGCTGCACATGGACAGCCTTGAAGTACTCCTCTCCAAAAGCAAAGGGGCGCCTTCAGGGACCCGTTAACTTTAACCAGCCACTCTGCAGCGGTTTGCAAAAGTCGGACCTTGGTGACGAACTGCGTCCTGAACCCAAATGCTCACAGAGTCCCACGAAGATACTCATGATCGACCCTGTCGAACGCCTTATCCTGGTGGAGAGATAGGAAGACTCTTGGCAGATCAGCCCGTTGACAGAAATGGATCAGGTCCCCGACCAGGTGGACATTGATGTATACCCTCTGGCTCAGGAGAGTGTCGGACTGGCCCGGGTGAATCATGTGGGCCAGCTCGGAAGACAGTCCAGAAGACAACACCTTGGCGAAGATTTTGTCGTCCGTGCTGAGGAGGGAGACAAGATACTAGCTCTTTGAAGAACGAAGGTCCCCCTTATTCAGCAGCTGGACGATGGCTGCCCAGAGCCAAGAAAGGGGCAGCTCTCCGCCAGTTAGACACTCCCCCAGGGCCTGTGCATAATCGCTCTCCAGGACGTCCCAGATCGCCCTGAAGATCTCCACAGACAGCCCGACCAGCATTGGGGACTTTCACCTCGGGGAGTCAGTCGAGGGAGCCAGTCAGTTCTTCTAAGGTGATGGGAGCATCGAGCCTTCCGGTGTCCTCCGGGCTGACTTGCGGCAGGTCCTCACACAGAACTCTACGAGCATCCTTGCTGGGCAGATCCGGAGAGAACAGAACCGGGTAAAAGAAAATCATCCTTGTGTCCTCATGACACGGTTCACTTTGAGGTGCCTGGATACAATTGCAGTGGCAACACTAATGCGCTGTTGTGTCATCATAATCTTGCCAATCATATTGGCTGTTCTCTCATTAGAGAGAAGCGACTGATGGTGATTTAACCTGAGGGCCACCAGACCTCTGGCGAAGGAGGAGAGGTTGAGACGGAGAGACCTACATGGTAACCTGACTCCAGTGATGGGGATTGAACCCATGCTATTAGTATTACACTGCTCTGCAAACTGACAATTCAGGCAAATGAGATAAACTTCTATTCTGTATAATGTCGGGAATACAGCTCAAAGTCAAATCATTTCCACATTCCAGAGAGAGAGCGAGAGCCCATTTCTCCACATGAGCATGTTCGACCTAAGTCAACTTTGAGCCTTTCCACATCGGCGTTGTGTGTGTCTCTGTGTTAATGATGCTATCACTTTTGGATGGTGCTGTGAGCTGCTGCCCTACCTCTCTCCCTCTCTGACTGAAATCTTTATGGGTTCCCCCTCCATGACCCCCAAGCAATGGCGTGGGCAGGCCTGCAGAGGATGGCATTGTATCACTTTCACCACAAGGGTGCTCCATTTCATTATTATGACTCTGCACCCCATGACAGGAAATAGACAATAGACAATAGACAATAGGTGCAGAAGTAGGCCATTCAGCCTTTCGATCCTGCACCGCCATTCAATATAATCATGGCTGATCATTCCTAATCAGTATCCTGTTCCTGCCTTATCTCCATAACCCTTGATTCCACTGTCTTTGAGAGCTCTATCCAACTCTTTCTTAAATGAATCCAGAGAGTGGGCCTCTACTGCCCTCTGGGGCAGAGCATTCCACACAGCCACCACTCTCTGGGTGAAGTAGTTTCTCCTGAGCTCTGTCCTTAATGGTCTACCCCGTATTTTTAAGCTGTGTCCTCTGGTTCGGCACTCACACATCAGTGGAAATATGTTTCCTACTGCCAGAGTGTCCAATCCTTTCATAATCTTATAAGTCTCAATCAGATCCCCTCTCAATCTTCGAAACTCAAGGGAAGACAAGCACAGTCGCTTCAGTTTTTCAGTGTAAGGTAATCCTGCCATTCCAGGAATTGACCTCGTGAACCTACGCTGCAATCCCTCTCAAATTGCAGATTGAAGCTTATTTTATTATGGTCACTACTTCCCAATGGCTCCTTCACTTCGAGGTCTCTGACCAATTCTGGTTCGTTACACAATACCAGATCCAGAATTGCCTTCTCCCTGGTCGGCTCCAGCACCAGCTGTTCTAAGAATCCATCTCTGAGGCACTGCACAAAGTGTCTTTCTTGAGGCCCATCCTGATTCTCCCAGTCTACCTGCATGTTAAAATCCCCCATAACAACTGTAGTGACATCTTTGCAACAGGCCAATTTGAGCTCCTGATTTTACTTACATCCAACATCCAGACTACTGTTTGGGGGCCTGTAGATGTCTCCCAAGAGGGTCTTTTTACCCTTAGTATTTCGATTAATATTTACCCTTAGTATTACCCTTAGTATCCACACTGACTCGACATCCCCTGACTCTCGGTCCCCCCGCGCAAGGGACTGAATATCGTCCCTTACCAACAAGGCCACCCCCCCCCCTCTGCCCGTCAGTCTGTCCTTATGATAGCACGTGTAGGCTTGAATATTCATTTCCCAGGCCCTGTCCACTTGAAGCCACGTCTCAGTTATCCCCACAATATTGTATCTGCCAATTTCCAAAAGAGCCTCAAGCTCATCCATCTTATGTCTAATGCTTCGTGCATTCATGTATAGTATTTTTAATTTGTTACTGCTCTCACCCTTCCCATCAACCCTTATTTCACTCAACCTTACAGCATGATGCCTTTCCGAGTTTTCTGCCTCATTGATACAGTTGTCTTTCTTGACTTCTCTTGTTCTAACTTTCCCTTCAATTTCCTTTTTAAACATCCAGCTTGTCCCCTTCCCCCCGCTATTTAGTTTAAATTTAGCGGTGTTGCAGTAGAAAACCTGCCTGCCAGAATTCTGGTCCCTAACCTATTAAGGTGCAAGCCGTCTCTCTTGTAGAATTTATGTTTACCACAAAATATACCCTAGTGATCCAAGAACTTAAATCTTTGCTTCCTGCACCAGTTCCCCAACCACACATTCAAGTCCATTATCTCCCTGTTTCTGGCCACACTAGCTCCCGAGGAACTGGAAGCAAACCGGAAACTTCTGATTAGACTGCATTGGAATGTCAGACCATTGGAATAGAGCAGCTTGATGCTGAAAATGAGGGAGCCCAGACATTTGTTACCATTTGTTTGGTTTGTGGGTTCTGATAACGTCATGGAATCACCTGTCATAATTTCTAACATCAAAGCAGCTTATATTTGGCTGTTTCTGTCATTAGTATGGAGTCTGTTGCGTTGTTACTGTGCAGTGATACCATATATTTAATAGTGAAACATTTTCTGATTAACTATTCTGTTTAATTTCACCAGCACCCTCTGAAGAATTAAATTGTAATGGAGATTTGCAGAGGGTTCCAAGCTGATAAGAATTACCAAGTTGGAAATTCCCCGGGCAATTCCTTTGGATTGTGCTGTGATGGGAAATCTGCAGGTTCCCAGCTCAACTCTCTCCCCGCACTGGGACAAGGTCTCCTGTCAGGACTGTGGGGGAATACTTCCCACTTGTCTGGATATGTGCAGCTCCAACACTCAAGAAGCTTGACAAAATGCAGGGCAAAGCAGCCACTTAATTGGCACCACAGCCACAAACATCCACTCCCACCACCACCAACACTCACTAATACCAGTTTGTACTGTCTACAAGGTGCACTGCAGAGATTCACCAAATGTCCTCATACTGCACCTTCCAAATCCATGACAATTTCCATCTGGAAGGACAAGGGCGTCAGATACATTGGAACAGCACCCCCTGCAAGTTCCCCTCCAATCCACTCATCATCCTGACATGGAAGTACATTGCTGTTCCTTCACTGTTGCAGGGTCAAACTTCTGGAATACGTTTCTTTACAACATTGAGGGTCTACCTACAGCACGTGGACTTTCAGCATTTCAAGAAGCAGCTCGTCACCAACTTTGCAAAGGGGCAACTGGGGATAGGTCATAAACACTGACCCAGTCAGTGGTGCCGATGTCCCATGAGAGAATAAAAAAAAATCATCCTATGGTCTGGAAATGATGCGACCCTTCTGTGGGTTTCACTGAGGAATTTTATTTATTCCAAACGCAAAGACATCGCGTAGCCAGGTGTTTTACTGCATGAATGATCTTTGCTCTGAACCTAGACAATGTTGCTGCATAAATAAACGTGTTTGCGCAACAACTTAGGAGCTGCAGCATGTAACCGACTTTTTTTGAAGTGATGCAGAAAAGGCGATTAATTGATGGTATTGATTCCTTGAATGACATAATATAAGAAATTTACCACATAGATTAACCACAGGAGGATAAAGCTCGCAGAGATTGTAAAGAGCAAAATCACAGCTTCCCTTCTGCTCTCTATCTCTGCATCTCTGTGATTCTCTCCTTTGCTCTCACAATTCAGCCTCTTCCGGACTCGTCTGTTCACCAAAATGTGTCGCACTGTCAGAGCATTGAGCAACAGAATTAAAGCGAATGGCAGTAAAGGAATCAACACCGTGTCAAGCCAGTCCAAAACCACCCACAAAGTCTCAGAAAAGTAGCTTGATTTCGTTCTACAGTAGAATGGAACATTGTTGATTATCGTCTGAGGCTCATATTGAAAATAGAAGCGGATGTTTTTCAAACAGAACAGGGTGCAGGTTGTTACTAGAACCACAGACACAGTTTTCTCAGTGCAATATTTGGTTTTCAACTTCTGACAACAAACGGTCACAAATCGGTCAAAGGAGAAAGTGACGATGAACCAGACAGAGCCGCCTTGGCTGCACAGGACAGGACCCCAGAAACACTGCATACAGGAGAGATGTCCATGGGAAACACCATGGGAAAAATAATAGGGAAATCTCCATAGTATAACCATACTGATAATGACCAGCAGATCGGAGCTGCCATAATCACAAGGTAGTGAGGAGTTCAAAAGGCAAGTCCACACTTTCCCTGGCAAAGAATCCCAATCACAAGCAAATTAACTGTGTGAGACAAATTGAAAAAGAAGCAGTGATTTACTGTTCATAATTCAGGTTGAAACTTTATTGCTGGAACAGAACAGCAGGTCAGGCAGCATCCAGGGAACAGGAGATTCGACGTTTCGGGCACAGGCCCTTCTTCAGGAATGAGCAGAGAGTGTTCAGCAGGAGAAGATAAAAGGTAGGGAGGAGTGGTGGATGAGTCCACCTCCAAACAGACCCCAGCACCAAGGATATATTTTCCAAGCTGATAAGAATTACCAAGTTGGAAATTCCATTTCCCCGGACAATTCCTTTGGATTGTGCTGTGATGTGAAATCTGCAGGTTCCCAGGTCAACTCTCTCCCCGCACTGGGACAAGGTCTCCTGTCAGGACTGTGGGGGAATACTTCCCACTTGCCTGGATATGTGCAGCTCCAACACTCAAAAAGCTTGACAAAATCCAGGACAAAGCAGGCACTTAATTGGCACCACAGCCACAAACATCCACTCCCACCACCACCAACACTCAGTAATACCAGTTTGTACTGTCTACAAGGTGCACTGCAGAGATTCGCCAAATGTCCTCATACAGCACCTTCCAAATCCATGACAATTTCCATCTGGAAGGACAAGGGAGTCAGATACATTGGAACAGCACCTCCTGCAAGTTCCCCACCAATCCACTCATCATCCTGACATGGAAATACATTGCTGTTCCTTCACTGTTGCAGGGTCAAACTTCTGGAATACGTTTCTTTACAACATTGAGAGTCTACCTACAGCACTTGGACTTTCAGCATTTCAAGAAGCAGCTCGTCAGCAACTTTGCAAAGGGGCAACTAGGGATAGGTCATAAACACTGACCCAGTCAGTGGGGCCGATGTCCCATGAGAGAATAAAAAAAAATCATCCTATGGTCTGGAAATGATGCGACCCTTCTGTGGGTTTCACTGAGGAGTTTTATTTATTCAAAACACAAAGACATCGCGTAGCCAGGTGTTTTACTGCATTAATAATCTTTGCTCTGAACCTAGACAGTGTTGCTGCATAAATAAACGTGTTTGCGCAACAACTTAGGAGCTGCAGCATGGAACCGACTTTTTTGAAGTGATGCAGAAAAGGCGATTAATCGATGGTATTGATTCCTTGAATGACATAATATAAGACATTTACCACATAGATTAACCACCGGAGGATAAAGCTCGCAGAGATTGTAAAGAGCAAAATCACAGCTTCCCTTCTGCTCTCTATCTCTGCATCTCTGTGATTCTCTCCTTTGCTCTCACCCTTCAGCCTCTTTCGGACTTGTCTGTTCACCAAAATGTGTCGCACTGTCAGAGCATTGAGCAACAGAATTAAAGCGAATGGCAAGCCAGTCCAAAACCACCCACAAAGTCTCAGAAAAGTGGCTTGATTTCGTTCTACAGTAGAATGGAACATTGTTGGTTATCGTCTGAGGCTCATATTGGAAATAGAAGGGGATGTTTTTCAAACAGAACAGGGTGCAGGTTGTTACTAGAACCACAGACACAGTTTTCTCAGTGCAATATTTGGTTTTCAGCTTCTGCCAACAAATGGTCACAAATCGGTCAAAGGAGAAAGTGACGATGAACCAGACAGCGCCGCCTTGGCTGCACAGGACAGGACCCCAGAAACACTGCATACAGGAGAGATGTCCAGGAAACACCATGGGAAAAATAATAGGGAAATCTCCATAGTATAACCATACTGATAATGACCAGCAGATCGGGGCTGCCATAATCACCAGGTAGTGAGGAGTGCAAAAGGCAAGTCCACACTTTCCCTGGCAAAGAATTCCAATCACAAGCAAATTTACTGTGTGAGACAAATTGAAAAAGAAGCAGTGATTTACTGTTCATAATTCCTCCCCCCTCGCCTGACCTGCTGTGCTGTTCTAGCAATAAAGTTTCAACTTTGATCTCCAGCATCTGCAAACCTCACTTTCTCCTCGAACTGTTCATAATTCATCCCGCCTCTCCCAGGGTGCAACAATAAGATTTTAACGAACAAAATTCAGTGCACTGTGTGTTGGAAGTGGTTCGGTGTTGAGTGAGTTTGAATGCTGATGGTTTCAATCCCACCCCAGATTGTCCTCCAGCCCAGTCTTTCTAGAGATTATAGAGTTTGGACAGAGACTGAGCTCGCAGTTCTTCCTGAGAGAGCAGAGAGACGTCTGTGATTTTGTTTGTTTGCAAGGTCACTATTTAAATGATTGTAATAGATTCTTCCAGTTCTCAGCTCCAATTCTGGCAAAACCGCGATCCCAACTCAGTCACAGGTCTGGAGAATGGACTGTCAATAATCCAACCTCTCCCTTTCTCCTTGGATCAGGTCATCCCCTGCTTTTAGCATTGGACCAATCCTGATCAGAGCCACAACAGGAAAAGGAAACAGGTCCTCAGAACCTGTGTAAGGTTTCAAACAATACTACTCCATCTGTCTTACACAAGTGCAGCGTAACAGAACATGCAGTTCTCCCTGAGTGGCAAGGCGTGAGTGTTAGGACTGCTGTGATGTTTACCCTATAAATCTAAAAATCACACAACAAAAGTTTATAGTCCAACAGGTTTAATTGGAAGCACGAGCTTTCAGAGCGCCGCCCCTTCATCTGGCATCTCCAAATCATGACACTGATAAATCTACACATCCGTACATCACAAATGTCTCAATGTGTAGGGATCAGGAGGGTAATGTATCAATGCTTGAATTCCATGACCAAAGAGGGTGAGGCAGAGAGGATTTCCAGAAGGGATGGTGGTTTGATGAAGCTTTACAAATCAAACAGTGCACATATCCCACAATTCCTTTGCTTAACGAAAAACTGCATCATTTAAACTAACTAACCAATCCAATATCCACTGCATTTGTGAAAGAGAGTTCGACATCTCTCCCACCCTTTGTGTGTACAAGTGTTTTCGAGCACCCCCTCCTGAACACGGTTGAACTCTCAGACAATGCTCCCTCATTCTAAAATCGACAACCTATGAAAATAGTTTATCTTTTCCTGTTAATATGTTGTAGGACTTTGCTCAGATCATCCCCTCACCATCAAAATTCTCACGAAAACAGATCTCATTTGTATAACTAAGGCATAATTTGCTCAGTAGGACTGGCAACATCTGTGGGAGAGAAAGCAGGGTTAGTATCTTGGGTCCAGTGACCCTTCTTCAGAACTAACTTGCCTGATATCTCCTCAGATCTTCATACGTATGAAACTGGAAAATATGACAGAACATTGAGATCAGAGAATGCTGCAGCAGCAGTGACATTGGGTGTCTCTGTCAGTGGACAATTGTATCAAGAATGCTACTCAGTAAATTGCTGTCACTGTCCTGGTGTCTAGATGAGGCTGACCAGTCAGTGAGCTCGAGACATTATTGTTCAAAAGATAAAACCAGAGAGTATATCAGCAGCAGATTAAAACAAGTTCACTTGTCATAGTGCCATACCAGGGACGCCTATAAAAGCAAGGGTGGTGTAGAACGCCTTCTCCATGTGTTGAATTGGTGACTGCATGTTTCCATACAAGGAAATCTGAACCTTCAGGCAGCTGACAAGCTCCTTGTTGAAACTCTGAGCTGATGTATTCCCAGAGACACTGTCTTATACTGTGTGGAAGCTCCTTGGGGAAATCGAGGTGACAGCATTACTCACCTTTGCTGCTATTCTTCAATTTTCTGTAAAATAACAAACTAATTACAATAACAAGTTTAATCCCAGTTATGAAGGAATGTTGCTGCTCATACATCATAATGAACTAAAAAGAAAATAGAATCTGGAACTTGCCAGCAACACGCTATCCACGTAAACACCATGGACCCCATCCCGAGATCAGAAAATATTTCAAGTGATGCTGTACGGAGACAGTTTACTCCAAGTGTGAAAGTACGTCTCAGAGCTGTGGTTCTGCACTCTCGGTTAGCAAGTGCCCTTTTTAAACAAGAACATTTTCTTCAATGACTGAAATGTGAAAATTCTCACACACTGAATGCGTGCGTTGCTGCTGAGGTCAGCATTTATTCCCTATTCCATATTTCCCAGGATCTGGAGTCACATGAAGGACCATGGGATGAGAACTTTCTTGAGGGAAGGGAACTCAGTCAATAAGAGGGGTTTCCAATAATGGAGACATCACTGATCTCATCTTACTGTTACTGTCCAATCAGATACCTCACTGACCTCCTACTTCCTGTCACTGTCCATCCAGATACACCACTAATCTCTTTGACCTTAGTGTAACTGTCCATCCAGATACATCACTGACATCCCTCTTACTGTCACTGTCCATCCAACCATGTGGGAATCCCTTGGGGTTTTCTGTATACCACGAGTTGATGGTTACACGAAATCCCACTGATTCCGCAGGCACTCACCGCGGTGCCTGGTGGATCATACCACAGGGATCTTGGGTACATCCTTTTCCCTTGGACTCGTGATACACCTTTCCCCACAGTCATTATAAAGCTCATACACAAAACTTAATAAGCACTCCAGAAGTTCACATCGCTGCCTTGAGGTAGCCGCTCCGGTGTTCTTCCTAAACTAAGAACAAGAATAATTTCCATAAATATCTTTGTACAATATCCGACATCATGTTTTGCATAGTGTTATAAAATTCTCAAATGATGAATTGTCACTCATTCCAGCCCCACCCTCTCCTACCCCAGGGTAGAATAAGTCGGCTCCGTGTGCACGATGTGCTGGGGAGGGCTGGAATTCCTGAAGAAGGGCTTATGCCCGAAACGTCGATTCTCCTGTTCCTTGGATGCTGCCTGACCTGCTTCGCTTTTCCAGCAACACATTTCAAGCTCCGATCTCCAGCATCTGCAGTCCTCACTTTCTCCCCTCTTTTCGCTGGAGTGCTTTAAAGCTATTTCCATTACCGTGTTGGCACTGTCATCCTCACTGTAAATGCCACAGGCTGTTTCCGCTCCAGCCGTTGCTGCCAGGATGGTACCCTGGGTGTTGCCCCCCTTTCCTAGTCTTCCCAGTGCCAGGTAGGTAAATACGGTACCCAGAATCCCGAATGAAATGGCCGGTTTGACCACAGTTAGAGCACAGATTGGGTTTTGGGTTCATTTGTGGGAGTTCCCTTCTTCTGGCTCAGGGATACGTATGGTGGGGGAGTCTGCCTAGGATCCCTGCTATTTTGCTGTCCCTCCCTTTGCTGCTCCAGGTTGAAGTGGGGGATATAAGATGTCCAGACTGCTGAACACACTTTCCATACAGCGGTTAATTTGCAGATGGACCCAGGCTCAATGCAGGAAGCATTATTGTCGTTGAATCCCAGGCATATGTCTTCCTTATTTCTGATAAATGGAAGAGTAGGGATCAGACCCAGTTTGTCATCGCTAAGAGAGGTGAGGGTCATGTCCCCAAAATCGCAGAAAAATTGGATCCGGGTAAAGCTGATAGGGTTTTTCCCTTGTTGTTGTCTGCAGTTATTGTTACGACACGGGGTAAATTCACCTGCTAGATTAGATTAGATTACTTACAGTGTGGAAACAGGCCCTTCGGCCCAACAAGTCCACACCGACCCGCCGAAGCGTAACCCACCCATACCCCTACATTTACCCCTTACCTAACACTATGGGCAATTTAGCATGGCCAATTCACCTGACCTGCACATCTTTGGACTGTGGGAGGAAACCGGAGCACCCGGAGGAAACCCACGCAGACACGGGGAGAACGTGCAAACTCTACACAGTTCCCAGTACTCGGAACCGAACAGGACAAACAGTACAGATTCAAAAGCACCAGCTAAATTTAAAACCAGCAAAACAGAAAAGATTTTAAACTTCTAATGGCTAAGAACTACTTAAAATTAAAAATTAATAACTTTATTTGTTCAAGTATAACAGAAAACAATTAACTAACAAATATTTGCTGTGTCTTCGTCCGCAACCAACTCATCCCACACGGATTCCAGACCACCTTTAAACGAGCAGAGTTCGGAACCGAACAGGACAAACAGTACAGATTCAAAAGCACCAGCTACGGTTCTCCTTCAGGATCCTCCACTCCATGCTCGCAGCAATGTGCCAGCACCTAATCTCTCTACAGTCAGCCCTGCCTCAGGTGAGAGCCACACTTTCTCAGAACTGCAAAGGACCCCTCCTGTACTACATCTTCAGGAGAATTCATACTCTCAGCAAACAGTATTTCAACTCCATCTCAAATATCAAAAACTGTAAATAGAACAAACATTTACCTACCCACCTCCATGACCAGCTCTCCTCAAACATTCGAGATTTCTCCCGGCCTCTGGAACTGCTCGGACACCATTAGCCATGCGGCTGGTGTAGCTACCATCACAACGCTGATTGATGACGTCACTTCCGGTCGATCATGGCCGCTTCCTTAGCCACTTCCGCCTTCAACAATTCCTCATGCACCACAAGTGATAGCACTTCCGCCCCTCATATCATCGCTGATGTCACACGCTCAGTGACTTCCGCCTCCCGACTGCCCTGTTTGCCACCACTTCCACCCCCACTAACGCCACTCACCTGCATTATGCTGACACGCCCCCCACTGATTCCATTGTCACCATCCTCGCCCCCCAGAACCCGGATGGGATCACCACCCTTGCTCATAACTCCACCCCCATTCCCCCACCACCACACCCACTCCAGTTACCGGATCCGCCCCGAATCCCAGCTCCCAGCCCTGCCGAGTTTTAACCATCCCTCCAGACCACCCCCTCACTGAGGACGTACGATCAGTCCTCAGCAAAGGACTCACCTTCATCTCCCTCTGCGCACGCATCAATGAATTAAAGAAAAGCCGTGTCGTCGAACTTTTCTTCCGCCGCCTCCGCCTCCGCCTCCAATATTACTTTCACAATCAGGACTCTTGCCCACCTTCCGAGGATCCCTTCACCCACCTCCAACACACTCCATCCACCTGGACACCCCGTGCTGGCCTATTACCCACCCTCGATCTCGTCATTTCCAACTGCTGCTGGAACATTAAGAACCTCAAACTGTCTACCCGCCTCCTGCACTCAAACCTCTCACCCTCACAACGCACAGCCCTCCAATCCCTCTGCTCCAATCCCGTCTTCACCATCAAGCCAGAAGATAAAGGGGGTGCAGTGGTAGTCTGGCGCACTGACCTCTACATAGCTGAAGCCAGACGTCAACTCGAGGACGCCTCTTCCTACCATATCCTCGACCATGACCCCACCCCCATCACGAGACCATCACCTCCCAGACTATACAATAGACAATAGGAGCAGGAATAGGTCATTCTGCCCTTCGAGCCTGAACCACCATTCATTAAGATCATGGCTGTTCCTGCCTTATCTCCATAAACCTTGATTCCATTATCCTTGAGAGCTCGATCCAACTCTTTGTTAAACGAATCCAGAGACTGGGCCTCCACTGCCTTCTGGAGCGGAGCATTCCACACACCCAACACTCTCTGGGTGAAGAACTTTCTCCTCATCTCGGTCCTAAATGGTCTACCCCTTATTTTTAAGCTGTATCCCCTGGTTCGGGACTCACCCATCAGCGGAAACATGTTTCCTGCCTCCGGAACCTCATCACCTCACGAGATCTCCCACCCACAGCTTCCAACCTCATCGTCCAGGAACCCCGCACTGCCGTGTTCCACCTCCTTCCCAAGTCCACAAGCCTGACCAGCCTGGCAGACCTATTGTCTCAGCATGCTCCTGCCCCAATGAACTCATTCCTACCTACCTCAACACTGTCCTATCCCTCTAGTCCAGGAACTCCCCACATACATTCGAAACACCACCCACGCCCTCGACCTCCTCCAAGACTTCTGTTTCCCCGGCCGCCAAAGCCTCATCTTCACCATGGATATCCAGTCGCTCTACACCTCCATCCGCCACGACCAGGGCATCCAAGCCCTCCGTTTCTTCCTCTCCCGACTTCTCCAACAGTACCCTTCCACCGACACTGCATTGGCGCCACCTTGTGCTCCCGCGAGGAGGTTGAGCAATTCATTAAATTCATCAACACATTCCACCCTGATCTTCAATTTATCTGGACCATCTCTGACAGCTCCCTTCCCTTCCTGGACCTCTCCATCTCCATTAATGACGACCGACTTGACACCAACATTTTTTTACAAACCACCGACTCCCACAGCTACCTGGATTACACTTCTTCCCATCCTACCTCCTGCGAAAATGCCAACTTGTATTCCCAATTCCTCCCCCTCTGCCGTATCTGCTCCCAGGAGGACTAGTTCCACAACAGAACACACCAAATGGCCTCCTTCTTTAGAGACCGCAATTTCCCTTCCCACCAGGTTAAACATGCCCTCCAACGGATCTCGTCCACATCCCGCACCTCCGCCCTCAGACCACCCCTCCAAAAGTAACAAGCACCCCTGGTGCTCACCTTCCATCCTACCAAACTTTGCATAAGCCAAATCATCCACCGACATTTCTGGCACCTCCAAACGGACCACAGCACCAGGGATATATTTCCCTCCCCACCCCTTTCCGCCTTCCGCAAAGACCGTTTCCCTCCGTGACTAGCTAGTCAGGTCCCCGCCCCCCT
>NC_057725.1:72154997-72163032 GCF_004010195.1 Chiloscyllium plagiosum | reverse complement strand
GTTTAATTGGAAGCACGAGCTTTCAGAGCGCAGCCCCTTCATCTGGCATCTCCAAATCATGACACTGATAAATCTACACATCCATACATCACAAATGTCTCAATGTGTAGGGATCAGGAGGGTAATCTGTCAATGCTTGAATTCCATGACCAAAGAGGGTGAGGCAGAGAGGATTTCCAGAAGGGATGGTGGTTAGATGAAGCTTTTCAAATCAAACAGTGCACATATACAACAATTCCTTTGCTTAACGAAAAACTGCATCATTTAAACTAACCAACCAATCCAATATCCACTGCATTTGTGAAAGAGAGTTCGACATCTCTCCCACCATTTGTATGTACAAGTGTTTTCGAGCACCCCTCCTGAACACGGTTGAACTCTCAGACAATGCTCCCTCATTCTAAAATCGACAACGTATGAAAATAGTTTAGCTTTTCCTGTTAATATGTTGTAGGACTTTGCTCAGATCATCCCCTCACCATCAAAATTCTCAGGAAAACAGGTCTCATTTGTATAACTAAGGCATAATTTGCTCAGCAGGACTGGCAACATCTGTGGGAGAGAAAGCAGGGTTAGTATCTTGGGTCCAGTGACCCTTCTTCAGAACTAACTTACCTGATATCTCCTCAGACCTTCATACGTATGAAACTGGAAAATATGACAGAACATTGAGATCAGAGAATGCTGCAGCAGCAGTGACATTGGGTGTCTCTGTCAGTGGACAATTGTACCGAGAATGCTACTCAGTAAATTGCTGTCACTGTCCTGGTGTCTAGATGAGGCTGACCAGTCAGTGAGCTCGAGACATTATTGTTCAAAAGATAAAACCAGAGAGTATATCAGCAGCAGATTAAAACAAGTTCACTTGTCATAGTGCCGTACCAGGGACGCCTATAAAAGCAAGGGTGGTGTAGAACGACTTCTCCATGTGTTGAATTGGTGACTGCATTTTTCCATACAAGGAAATCTGTACCTTCAGGCAGCTGACAAGATCCTTGTTGAAACTCTGAGCTGATGTATTCCCAGAGACACTGTCTTATACTGTGTGGATGCTCCTTGGGGAAATCGAGGTGACAGCATTACTCACCTTTGCTGCTGTTCTTCAATTTTCTGTAAAAGAACAAACTAATTACAATAACAAGTTTAATCCCAATTATGAAGGAATGTTGCTGCTCATACATCACAATGACCTAAAAAGAAAATAGAATCTGGAACCTGCCAGGAACACACTATCCACTTAAACACCATCCCGAGATCAGAAAATATTTCAACTGATGCGGTACGGAGACAGTTTACTCCAGGTGTGAAAGTATGTCTCAGAGCTGTGGTTCTGCACTCTAGGTTAGCAAGTGCCCTTTCTAAACAAGAACATTTTCTTCATTGACTGAAATGTGAAAATTCTCACACACTGAATGCGTGCGTTGCTGCTGAGGTCAGCATTTACTCCCTATTCCATATTTCCCAGGAACTGGAGTCACATGAAGGACCATGGGATGAGAACATACTGCCTTTCTTGAGGGAAGGGAACTCAGTGAACAAGAGGGGTTTCCAATAATGGAGACAACACTGATCTCATCTTACTGTCACTGTCCAATCAGATACCTCACTGACCTCCTGCTTACTGTCACTGTCCATCCAGATACACCACTAATCTCTTTGACCTTATTGTAACTGTCCATCCAGATACATCACTGAGATCCCTCTTACTGTCACTGTCCATCCAACCATGTGGCTGTTCACAGGGAAATCCCACAATCACCTGTGATCCCTGCACTCCTCCAACACAACTGGGAATCCCTTGGGTTTTCTGTATACCACGAGTTGATGGTTACACCGAAATCCCACTGATTCTACAGGCACTCACCGCGGTGCCTGGTGGATCATACCACAGGGATCTTGGGTACATCCTTTCCCCTTGGACTCGTGATACACCTTTCCCTACAGTCATTATAAAGCTCATACACAAAACTTAATAAGCACTCCAGAAGTTCACATCGCTGCCTTGAGGTAGCCGCTCCGGTGTTCTTCCTAAACAAAGAACAAGAATAATTTCCATAAATATCTTCGTACAATATCCGACATCATATTTTGCATAGTGTTATAAAATTCTCAAATTATGAATTGTCACTCATTCCAGCCCCATCCTCTACTCCCCCAGGGTAGAATAAGTCGGCCCCGTGTGCACGATGTGCTGGGGAGGGCTGGAATTCCTGAAGAAGGGCTTATGCCCGAAACGTCGATTCTCCTGTTCCTTGGATGCTGCCTGACCTGCTTCGCTTTTCCAGCAACACATTTCCAGCTCCGATCTCCAGCATCTGCAGTCCTCACTTTCTCCCGTCTTTTCGCTGGAGTGCTTCAAAGCTATTTCCATTACCGTCTTGGCACTGTCATCCTCACTGTCAGTGCCACAGGCTGTTTCCGCTCCAGCTGTTGCTGCCAGGATGGTACCCTGGGTGTTGCCCCCCTTTCCTAGCCTTCCCAGTGCCAGGTAGGTAAATATGGTACCCAGAATCCCGAATGAAATGGCCGGTTTGACCACAGTTAGAGCACAGATTGGGTTTTGGGTTCATTTGTGGGAGTTCTCTTCTTCTGGGTCAGGGATACGTATGGTGGGGGAGTCTGCCTAGGATCCCTGCTATTTTGCTGTCCCTCCCTTTGCTGCTCCAGGTTGAAGTGGGTTGAAGTGTCCAGACTGCTGAACACACTTTCCATACAGCGATTAATTTGCAGATGGACCCAGGCTCAATGCAGGAAGCATTATTGTGGTTGAATCCCAGGCATATATCTTCTTTATTTCTGATACATGGAAGAGTAGGGATCAGACCCAGTTTGTCATCGCTAAGAGAGGTGAGGGTCATGTCCCCGAAATCGCAGAAAAATTGGATCCGGGTAAAGCTGATGGGTGTTTCCCTTGTTGTTGTCTGCAGTTATTGTTACGACACGGGGTAAGTTCACCTGCTATGTTTAAAACCAGCAAAACAGAAAAGATTTTAAACTTCCAATGGCTAAGAACTACTTAAAATTAAAAATTAATAACTTTATTTGTTCAAGTATAACAGAAAACAATTAACTAACAAATATTTGCTGTGTCTTAGTCCGCAACCAACTCATCCCACACGGATTCCAGACCACCTTTAAACGAGCAGAGTTCGGAACCAAACAGGACAAAGAGTACAGATTGAAAAGCACCAGCTACGGTTCTCCTTCAGGATCCTCCACTCCATGCTCGCAGCAATGTGCCAGCACCTAATCTGTCTACAGTCAGCCCTGCCTCAAGTGAGAGCCACAATTTCTCAGAACTGCAAAGGACCCCTCCTGTACTACAACTTCAGGAGAATTCATACTCTCAGCAAACAGTATTTCAACTCCATCTCAAACATCAAAAACTGTAAATAGAACAAACATTTACCTACCCACCTCCATGACCAGCGCTCCTCAAACATTCGAGATTTCTCCCGGCCTCTGCAACTGCTCGGACGCCATTAGCCATGCAGCTGGTGGAGCTACCATCACAACGCTGATTGATGACGTCACTTCCGCCCAATCATGGCCGCTTCCTTAGCCACTTCCTCCCTCAGCAATTCCTCACGCACCACAAGTGATAGCACTTCCGCCCCTCATATCATCGCTGATGTCACACGCTCAGTGACTTCCGCCTCCCGACTGCCCTGTTTGCCACCACTTCCACCCCCACTAACGCCACTCACCTGCATTATGCTGACACGCCCCCCCCCACCCCACACAGATCCCACTGTCACCATTCCCGGCCCCCAGAACCCCGAGGGGAACATTACCTCTACTCATTACTCCACCCCCATTCCCCCTACCATCACACCCACTCCAGTTACCGGCTCCACCCCACTCCCAGCTCCACACCCACACCAGATCCCAGATCACTGCCCTGCCGGGTTTTCACCATCCCTCCAGACCTCCCCTTCACTGAGGACGAACGATCAGTCCTCAGCAAAGGACTCACCTTCATCCCCCTCTGTCCACGCATCAATGAAGGGTGCAGTGGTAGTCTGGCGCACTGACCTCTACACAGCTGAAGCCAGACGTCAACTCGAGGACACCTCTTCCTACCACATCCTCGACCATGACCCCACCCCCATCATGAAACCATCACCTCCCAGACTATACACTAGACAATAGCCAATAGTAGCAGGAATAGGTCATTCTGCCCTTCGAGCCTGAACCACCATTCATTCAGATCATGGCTGTTCCTGCCTTATCTCCATAAACCTTGATTCCACTATCGTTGAGAGCTCTATCCAACTCTTTGTTAAACGAATCCAGAGACTGGGCCTTCACTGCCTTCTAGAGCGGAGCATTCCACACACCCAAAACTCTCTGGGTGAAAAACTTTCTCCTCATCTCGGTCCTAAATGGTCTACCCCTTATTTTTAAGCTTAATCCTCTGGTTTGGGACTCACCCATCAGCGGAAACATGTTTCTTGCCTCCAGAACCTCATCACCTCAGGAGTTCTCCCCCCCACAGCTTCCAACCTCATAGTCCAGGGACCCCGCACTGCCGTGTTCCACCTCCTTCCCAAGTCCACAAGCCTGACCAGCCTGGCAGACCTATTGTCTCAGCATGCTCCTGCCCCAATGAACTCATTCCTACCTACCTCAACACTGTCCTATCCCTCTAGTCCAGGAACTCCCCACATACATTCGAAACACCACCCACGCCCTCGACCTCCTCCAAGACTTCTGTTTCCCCGGCCGCCAAAGCCTCATCTTTACCATGGATATCCAGTCGCTCTACACCTCCATCCGCCACGACCAGGGCATCCAAGCCCTCCGTTTCTTCCTCTCCCGACTTCTCCAACAGTACCCTTCCACCGACACTCTCATTCGTTTGGCCGAAGTGGTCCTCACCCATAACAATTTCTCCTTCGAATCCTCCCACTTCCTCCAGACCAAAGGGTTAGCCATGGGCACCTGTATGGACTCCAGCTATGCCTGTATCTTTGTTGGCTACGTAGAACAATCCATATCACGTAATTACGCTGACACCACTCCCCACTCTTCTTTCACTACATTGATGACTGCATTGGCACCACCTCGTGCTCCCGTGAGGAGGTTGAGCAATTCATTAAATTCATCAACACATTCCACCCTGATCTTCAATTTATCTGGACCATCTCTGACAGCTCCCTTCCCTTCCTGGACCTCTCCATCTCCATTAATGACGACCGACTTGACACCAACATTTTTTACAAACCACCGACACCCACAGCTACCTGGATTACACTTCTTCCCATCCTACCTCCTGCAAAAATGCCAACTTGTATTCCCAATTCCTCCCCCTCTGCCGTATCTGCTCCCAGGAGGACCAGTTCCACCAAAGAACACACCAGATGGCCTCCTTCTTTAGAGACCACAATTTCCCTTCCCACCAGGCTAAACATGCCCTCCAACGGATCTCGTCCACATCCCGCACCTCCGCCCTCAGATTCCACCCCTCCAAAAGTAACAAGCACAGAACGCCCCTGGTGCTCACCTTCCATCCTATCAAACTTTGCATAAGCCAAATCATCCACCGACATTTCCGGCACCTCCAAATGGACCACAGCACCAGGGATATACTTCCCTCCCCACCCCTTTCTGCCTTCCGCAAAGACCGTTTCCCTCCGTGACTAGCTAGTCAGGTCCCCGCCCCCCTTCAATCCACCGTCCCGTCGTGGTACCTTCTCCTGCCATCGCAGGAATTGCAGGAGTTGTAAATGGGGCTGAACATGCGCAATCATAAGCAAACGTTTCTCATTTTGAAGTTATGCCAGAGGGAAGCGCACTGATGAGGCAGCTGATTTTCGGAACGATGCTTGGAATTCCTGCCGAGATATATAATGGTTGATATGATTAACCTCCAACAGTCAGAACCGTCTTCACCCGTAGTCAGGATGAAACCATGGAGAGTTGTAATTTCATTGAGTTCTGTTTTTCAAAGGCTCAAGATGTTTGCCATTGTCACAATAAACGAAGGGAAATGTTCACAACTCTGGAAATTGGATTTGGAAGATGTGTTAGTGACAGAGAGAATGCAGATGTATATGCATAAAGGACTTTGTGGTACAAATATGGCAATTATATTTCCTGTCATGAGTCTGACCGCAACTGGAGTTCATTAATGTGGAATACTCGTTCAGGTTTAGAGCACTTTGTAATAAGAGAGGCCTGTATGTTATATTACTTCACAGTGTTAAAAGGTCTGTATTCTGGACTGTTAATTCTATGTGATACTCAACAAATCACTTATTAGCCAACCTCATAATTTTGCAGATACTAAATTTAGTTAATTGTTGAAACAGGCATTTTGATTCCAAATACTATTAGTACTTTTATAGATTGTCTTCAAACTGATTGATGCAGAGCCTGCATCGAAACCTCTTACATTAAAGGAGGACATACATCACAAAGTTAAGAGCATCGGTCACTGGAACATTAACTCTGGATAGATTATGAATTGCAGATGCAACAATTCTTAAAACAATTCTAACTAGATAGAGATCTGAAATTGTATCATCATTTCAGCTTTACAACCATCCTTATTAATGTACAGATAATGAATTAGCATACCAATATTCCTAAACTTGCTGGAAGTTTAATCAATACCAAAAATATTATTCAAGTCAATACAATAGGTCCAGAAAGTATTTCACCGAATTCACATTGTTGCGCTGCCTATTTCTCTTTATGAAAAATATCACATCTGTTCATCTCCAATGGGACATTTCACTTTGTAAACTTAGCACCAAATAGAAACAACCAGTTGGGAAGTTTTCCCAAATTACAATCCGTTATATATTTACAAATTACACTGACAGCTCCATCAGTGGGCACAGCAGAAATAAGGAATGTAATATAATTGATGCACGGCATGGTTCATACCGTTATCATCCTAGTTCCCACTGCAGTCAGATATTCCATTTCATTCAGTACCCCAAAAACAGTTAAACACAATTGTCAGAGACTCTCCTTCTTGTGCAAGGCTATTCGAGTAAATTGTTCCTCTCCAGTTGGTAACCCCCACTCGGTGTAATTTTACTTTGAGAGATGTTCCCAGTAATACTTGGACACTGGGGTTAGTTGTTCCCCTTTGGCAAGGAACGCACATTCAGTACCTTTCGAATTGAAAGAAGCTCACTGAATCACATTGTCACTGGAATCGGGTGTTCCCTTCAGGCTATTGAACCTCATGACATACAGTTTGCAGTGAAAGATATTCTTAGTAAAACTTGCAACTGGAGCTGCTAGTAGTCTCCTGTCAGTGCTGCACGCTTATTGTAATGCTGCATTTACAGATATCCGCAGAAAAGAAAGAATACTGGGTCAGGATTTCATGTTCGTGAAGTTTCTATTCCCACATACAGTACAATTCTACAATGACGCTTCCTCCCAGTAACATAAGGGTCTAGCCTGAAGTTTTAAATTCCCATTCAGTGCAACTCCATGATCAGTAACACAGTAACTCAGTTTGGAAATGTTAACAGCGTACATTGATATCACCCATTAGGAACTCGTACCGTCCCAGCCCAGTGCCCAGTAAGTCAAGAGCTAAATGCACAGTTTTGGATTAGCTTTCATACAGCATGTGACATCAGTAGATAGGATTCTTGGGGAAGTAAAGATTGAACTTCAAATGAAGAATTAAAAACCCCAAGATAGCCTATCACAGAATGCTAGTGCCCAGAACATTCACTCTTCTGAATGTACTAACCTCTGGCATTCTGGCAATAACACACATGCCTTGAATCTTACATAGTCTTGTCGGATATCAAATTCAATTTATTTAAAATCTTGCCACCCAATACTCCAGCGACTGCATTTTCCTTCAAGTCAACCGTTTTGGAATTAAAGAAACTGAACGTTATTGTATCAAACAATTTGATCCACTGTGTCACTTCCCTGATGTGGAATACACTGTGCCAGATATGTCCCAGCCTGCATGGTTGATGCAGCAGCCCTGACATTTACAATGTACTGTGGGAGTGAACAATTCCGTGTTATCGTTACTGCAAACATTTATAAA
>NC_057725.1:72140294-72154777 GCF_004010195.1 Chiloscyllium plagiosum | reverse complement strand
CCCAAACCAACTTGTCTTTCATCAGAGAAAAGCCTGTTGCACCACCCAATCTCTACCGTTTTGAGCCCTGTGGACCAGGTATATTAACAGAGAGTTCACAAAGTTGATAGAGTATTGCACTCCATGGTGTAACACCGTGGATTCACAGTCAATCGTTCTAAAAATATATCCAGGTTGTTCATCTCCAATATGTCAGTTTCAACAAAAGATAATAATAATGATAAAACTTTTCCAAATTGTTTGTCTAAATTAAAATAAGAGGAAGAAAGGACGAAGTGGGAAACATCTTGGTGGGCAAAATTCTTTGATCGTCTGTGGGAGAGCTGCTGCCACTACGCTCCAGATCTCAGAGTTTATCCTATTAAACTCTGCAAAACAGCACTGTGCATAGTTTTACAAATAACACAACTCGCACGTGCTTTTGACAGTTAAATAATTCAACAACACACATTATAATCAGGCACCTGTGCTGAACACCCCTCTTACCGATTTGTCATCACAAGTATCATGTTACCAGACTGCCACTGACTGATTAAAACATACAAAATGGATAAAGCTATTCTTGCTGACCCTCACGTATCACTCTATAATGACCTATTCAATCCACCCATTGCCCACATTGTATTTGGGCTCCCATTTGGAGTGGGCTGCCTCAGCAAAATCCACCAACACAATCCCTTCACATCAAGTAATGGGAAACACCAGGTATCACTAAGAGATGGGTTGTTATAAAACCCATCTGGCAAATAGCAGGCTTTGAACTCCCACAGAGAGAGAGAGAGGTCTTGCTAAACACTTTCTCGACCAGCCAAGGCCGGTGCTCAGCTAAACCCCATCAATGTGGCCTCAGTGCAAACCCATTCTGCACAGTATAGAGAAACAGACAGTGCTGCACATTACTGAGGAATCCTATAATCGACAAGGTAATCGTTTTAAACTCAGTTAGTGAGGACAGAATCGTCTAGCATCGGGATTTGTCTTGCTAAATGGAAATGAAATAATTATCAGTCATAGAGTGGAATAAGTATCATTACATACAGAGATTTGAATAACATAAGTTTTTAACAAGACTTACCGGGAACACCAATAATGACAAGGATGGTGTCATACACTTTAGCAGAAGATAGATTTGCGTAATACATTTTATTGTTTGTTAAACAGCCTCTCTCTTCCTTCTGCTGGCAACCTGTTGAAATTCGAGCTGACACAGTTGCAGGGATATCATTTTATGTTTTGCGGTATCTCCAGTGAGTTACTATCATTACATCTTTACTTTTTAATCATTTCCAACAAACGGATAATGGCATCAGGTTTATTTTAATGATGTTATATCATTGATGTTTAAGACCATGTTTGAATACCCCAAAGATTGGCTTAATCTGGTTCTCTTGGATCTCAAATGTAAATTTCAACTTGCCTCCAAACAACAAGACTTGCATTATTTCACTCACTAACAGTCCTTAATGTCACTCACTAATGTCTAAATATCGTCTGATATTCTTTTAAGTGATATCCTTCATTTTGCTGAATCTATTCAGTTAGTCAATATCTCATGGTGTAGATCTCCTTAAGCGCTGTTCGACTGCACACTATTATCTCACTATTTTCCTTGTTAATTCAGTTTTACAACACACTTTGGAAATTCAATTTTTGAACAAGCACTCTGATTCAGATATTGAAGCTGACACTGACCACACCAACATTTGGAACGTACACTGGGGAATACTTTCTCAAAACAAAGACAAAAACAGCATTCAGAAACTTAACTTCAGAATTACAGAATTATAGTTTCATTCAGAACAACGGTGATGATCGCGTCATTCTGCACAGCGGTGGCTTATCTGCCAAGTTTGTCCCTCCAAAATTACACTAAGGGCTACACGTGTCTCATTTCCCAGCACTTCATACATAGTTCATAGAAGCCCTACAATGTGGAAAAAGGTCGTTCAGCCCAACAGGTCTATACCGATCCTCCTACCCTATTACTCTAGGATTACCTCTGAATAATGTACCTAAATTACACATCCCTGAACACCACTGACAATTTAGTATGGCCAGTTCTCCAACCTGCATCTCTTTGGATTCGGATTATTTTGAGTGCTCTGACATTTCAGGTGCTTATCCAAGTTCTTTTTCCAAGAGGTGAGCTTGCCCCTCTCATGCAGTGCATTGCCGGCCCCTACTATCCTCCAGGTGAGAAATCTTTTCCTCATGTCCCCTCTAAATATCCTGCCTTTCAACATAAAATTATGCCATCTTCTTCATGGCTCTTCAACAAACAGGAGAGCTGCCCCTCATAGTACTATTTCCCGTCATCTCGGCTCGAAAGAGAGCAACCCAAGCTTATCCAGCCTCTTTCTTCAGAGGTAATTTGCTGCAGCTCAAGCAACATCCTGGTGAATTGCCTTTGCACTCCACCCCACCCCACCCCCCACAATGCAATCATAACCTTCCTATTGTGCAGTCACCAGGACTGCACACAATACCTGAATTGGCCTGAACAATATCTTGATGGACAGAGTTGTTTGAAGTGGTGAACAAGAAAGTAGATGTTGTCTACATGGATCTTAGCAAGGCCTTTGACAAGGTAGGTTGTTGAGTAAAGTTAACATCTCATGGGATCCAGGGAGGTCTGGCCTGGTACGTAATACTGGACTGTCAATATATTGAAACCTGATGACAGTGAGGGTTTCATGAACTCCCTGTTTGATTATAGTCAGGCCCCTTGTACTGGACATGTCAAAGTGTGACCTCACAGAACCAGTGGACCTCACCGTGTGCATCACAGAGAGAGACCTGGCATCACAGAGAGAGAGAGCTCACATCACATTTGGTTTGTAAACTGGCTTCGTCTGAGGCACGAGGCTGCACGAGGAAACCCAGGGAAGGCAAGGTCACTGCACTGACTGTGTCTCAGACTGATTTGTCTGGGAGTGAGTCTGATCAGAGAGAAGATCTAAACAGCTTCACTTTACAAATAATATGAAAACACCATCAGTGAAGTGATCAGGCAGTAGATGATGAAGTTTTCAAGGATCATCTGTTTTTTTTTCCCTCATGTAATAACTGAGCGTTTGGGTGGAATATAGACTTAATGTTATAGTGATTTATTCTGAGGACATTTGGAGTTTATTTAAATTGGTAAGACATCCAGAACTGAGTCTTAATAAGGAAAACTAAATATTTAATTCCACATGTCACTCTTTTCCTCTGATCTAGCCGATCCTTATATCCTTACCATTGAAGAGCATCAAGTATGGTAAAAAAAAGTAATTCGAGAACTGACATGGCATTAACTTAACTTAATGGATGAAGTTGTCCACGGATTTTAAAGTCTACACCCTCTCTTGTAACTCTTCCAGAAGACGCAGTTCACAGTCACGACAGGGGAGATTACAGGAACATTTAAATAGAGAATGGCATTTCTCCAGTGTTAGGAAATCTCCCATTGTTCAGGGCGGATTTATTTTCCTGGCATTGTCTGAATGTGGTATTGCCCAGGATGAATGAGAATGGTGGATATTTGTGGAATCGATTCAGATACATTTTTTGTCTCATCATGTTCTGTCTCTGCTGGAATGAACTTCCACCCGACTGCCATTGTGCTTGGTCTCTGTGAGGCCCTGCCTTTTCAATGGTGAACCTGAAGACTGACATCTACACTTACCCTCCAACCACTACATTCACGTTAATCAGTCAAATATTGTATTCGATGTTTCCTGCTCTACTTGCCTCTCAGTCATTTCCAAGATTCTAACTCAACATGGAATGTTTTCTCTTCTATCTGTTAAATAAGAAATTTTGAAGCTTACCGCCATATTCTTTTCTGCCTGAACACAAAGTTATTTTCCATCTTTTCACATTCTCTTTCATAATTCCAAACGCAGGCTCAATATCATTGCCTTGCCTCATGAGCAGATCATCTCGAGCTTTTATCGATCAGCGTTGATGCTTTGAGGACAGATCATGAAGACACAAATAATAGGATGTTCCAATTCCTATCCTCTTGCTTTCATTATCCCAGACTCAGATTCAAGTTTATTTTTAATCTATGACCAGAGTGCACAATGTGATTTTACCCTTTGTCTCAGTCCAAGCACGATATCTGGCTGCTGTCTTTGGTAGCAGGCCAAATTCTCTCTCTCTGCGTTTTTGTCTGTCTTTCTCACCATTTCTCTAGCTGATTAGAACATAGAGCAATACAGTGCAGATCAGGCCATTTGGCCCTCAATGTTACGCCAACCTGTGAAATATTCTAAACTCATCCCCCTACACTACCCCATTATCATCCATGCACTTATCCAAAGAATGTTTAAATCTCACTAACTACATTGGCAGGCAGGTAATTTATGCCTTTACCAATCTCTGAGAAATGAACCTGCCTCTGAGATCTGTCTTAAATCTATCACCCTCAATTTATAGCTATGCCCCCTCAAACAAGCCAACATAATCATCCTAGAAAAAAGACTTTCACGAGCGACTTTATCAAATCTTCTCATCATCTTGTCAAATCCCCTCTTAGCCTTCGTCTTTACAAAAAGAACGTACCCAAATCCTTTCCTCATAAGACCTTCCCTCCAGACCAGGAAATATCCTGGTAAATATCCTCTGTACCTTTTGCAACGCTTCCACATCCTACCTGTAATGGGGCGACCAGAAATGTACACAATGTCCCAAATGCGGCAGCACTAGCGTTTTGTACAGTTGCAACATGACATCATGGCTCCAGAACGCAATCCCTCTTTCAATGAAGACTAGCACACCGTATGCCTTCATTGACCCAGTACTCTGCCTTCCTGTTATTCTTCCCAAAGTGCATCACCTCACATTTATTTGCATTGAACTCCATTTGCCAACTCTCAGCCAACATCTGCAGTTTATCCAAGTCACCCTGCAACCTGTAGTATTCTTTCAAACTGTCCACTACTCCACTGACTTTAGTGTCATCTGCAAACTTACTAACCCATCCACCTATGCCTGATTCTAAATCATTTAAAAAAATGTCAAACAGCAGTGATCCTAAAACAGATCCTAGTGACATACCACTAGTAACTATACTCCAGGCTGTATATTTTCTGTCAACCACAACTCGCTGCCTTCTTTCAGAAAGCCAGTTTCTAATCCAAAATGCTAAACCACCCTCAATCCCATGCCTCTGCATTTTCTCCAACAGCCTACCATGTGGAACCTTATCAAAGGTTTTGCTGAGGTCCATGTATACCATGTCAACTGCTTGCTCACCTTCTCAAAAAATTCAATAAGGTTTGTGAGACATGACCTGCCCTTGATGAAACCACATTCACTACATGAAGTCAAATTGCTGCTTGCTCTTGGATCTGCACCAACAGGGTTCGGGTTTAAGTATGGATATTACCTTTCAGTCGCAGTTTGAGCTAGACTTTGAGGTTGTTGCTGCTTCAGGCTCCAGACCAAAGCACCGGAGAAATAAAGAGACCACTGTTATCTAAAAGGACATGTTCCACAGACACGTAGGAACACATCGACTGATGACATCATACTACTCTGAATTGCATTTCCACCCATGAAATTTAGTTAAAAATCCCAGAAATTCCTCCCAGAGTAATGTACATCCGTAAATCTAAATCCCCTCAGAAAGAAGGACTTTCTCTGTTTCATTCACCTCAAAGAGATTTACAGTAGATGAAGTTTTTTCAGCCAATGAAATGTGATCCCTGTTGAAACATAGGGAAATGGAAACTACTTTACAAAGACCAGCTTCCACAGACAGTAACATCATCAGAACCAGGTCATTTTTCATTTATTTAAGTGCTGTATTGTGAGGAAGAATTACTGGGCACAAGATGCCAGCGATATTTCTACAGTTTTTCTCTCAGGTGCTCAAGTTACTCTGTGAGAACACATGGGGGGCCTTGAATTAAATTGCGGTGACAATGCAACAGTACCTCTATAGTGACGCCCCAATCGTGCAACATTTCATTAATAATAAGCATTCAACTTTCCACAACATAATGTGTTCTTTGATTATCACTGAAATCCATACAAATTCCTTCAGCTCATCACCCCCACTTTGCTCATGAAACGGACACGGAGAACTGTCTGATTACAGTGCAGCTCTCTCTCAGGCCTGACCTCTCCACAGTACATCACTCCTCAACATTGACTCCCACATACATAGAGCTCTGTCAAGATTGACACTCTGGCTGCGTCACACACCCTCAGTACCGCTCTGCGAATGGCAACTTTGATGGGATAATGTACCGAGTCATAAACGTAGAGGTCCTGCACAGATTCACAAAAATCATACCCAGTCATTTATCACAGTTGAAGGGTGTGGTGCTGGAAAAGCACAGCCATTCATGTAGCACCCAAGCATAAGGAATGCAGGGCTGATGACTCTGTTGCTCGTCGGATGCTGCCTTAGAATGTGCTTTTCCAGCAGCACACTTTTTGACTCTGAACTCGAGCATCGGCAATCCTCACTTTCTCCCACTTATGTATTATGCTGATTATCAGATTGTGTTGTACTGAAATATATCAGGTTTTGTCGAGAATTGAAAATCAATGTTATTAATTTCAGGTTTCAAGGTCATCAAAATGATTGGAAGCATAGTTCGTGAACAATCGTTCTGGAGTGATTGTTCAGAAACATGAAAATCAATGTTATTAATTTCAGGTTTCAAGGTCATCAAAGTGATTGGAAGCATAGTTCGTGAACAATCGTTCTGGAGTGATTGTTCAGAAACAAGTTGAGGTTGTGATGACAGCGAAATTTGAGAGTTTTTGTCAATGTTCTTTGTGATAGTTTTGAGCAGGGAAGCATACTGCACACCTGTCAATATATCCGGAAATAATTGGGTAACTATCGCACAGGGATAAAACACATCCAGCATTTGTCTTGAAAAATCACCGTTAATGTCAAAAACAGAAGGAAATTAGACTTTTTTTAACCACATTTCATTCTATCATTTGTTGAGGACACGACCCAACTCTCCCTGCTGTCTCGATTTAAGGACACGACCCAACTCTCCCTGCTGTCTCGATTTAGTCATACTCAGGCCAAATAAAACAGCGGTCAGACACAAAGCAAGTTTCCTTGACACTCCCCAGTAAAGCAGTCCCTTTCAGGTACGGTATGGTTGAGGACACGACCCAACTCTCCCTGCTGTCTCGATTTAGCCATACTCAGGCCAAATAAAACAGCGGTCAGACACAAAGCAAGTTTCCTTGACACTCCCCAGTAAAAGACACAAAGCAAGTTTCCTTGACACTCCCCAGTAAAGCAGTCCCTTTCAGGTACGGTATGGTCTGGTTACAGAGTAAAGCTCTTCCAGCACTGTCACTATCTAACATTCCCAGGACAGGTGCACCACAGGGTTGGATAAAGGGTAAGACTCTTCTAGTTTCAAGTACCCAACCTTCCCAAGGCAGTCAGCTGCTCTAAGCTTTCCAAATGGCAGGCAGTGTATGTTTATGAAGGGAAATGAAATCTCTATGCTCTGTCATCAACGCAGTTACAGTGCAGGGACAGTAAGACATTGATAGAACATAAAGCGGAGGTCTCACAGAGAGTGAGCTTGGTGAATGGCGAATTGGTTAAACCGGGAACAACAGGGAAAGACTCTTCCAGTCAAGGTTTTATAGTTGGTTTTCTTTGTAGTTTTGTTGATAGTGAAAGTTGTTTATAGTTAGGATAGAGTAGTTTTTGTACATATGGCTTTTCGATTCTATGAGTCATTATTTACTTTTTCTCGGCGCTTTGGAAGCAGGGTTCAAGGGTCTCTAAAAGCGGATATGGCCGAATATCTTATTAAATGGTACACCTGGAATACTAAGGCACATCATTCGCCTTAAGAGGGAAAGGCCTTACATCGCTTTGTTGCACGAAACCCATCTTGATGATGGGGAACACCTGAAATTACAACTAGGGTTCATGACTGGGTATTCTTTTCATTCTTTACTACGAAAAGTGGGGAGTGGCGGTACTTATCCAGAAATATCTGCCGTTCTTATTATTAGAGCAGGTGAAAGATGAGCAGGGACAGTTTGTGATAATTAATTCCCTGAGACATCGGGAGCGACTTCACCTTTTTTTTCAAAACCACATAAATGTCACATGAGGGTTGACCTCTCTCTGGCTACCTCGGCCCTTCTGGATTCGATTATGGGTTGTGAAATTGGAAATATGGCTATCTGTGATCACGCGGAAGTATATTTGGAGGTTAAGGCCAAGAGTGAAGGGCTAGGTTTGCGGCACTGGCGTTTGGACCCTTTTCTCCTTAAGGATTCCAAATTTGTAGAATACTTTTTGAAGGAGTTTCAGGAATACTTGACTATCAACTCAGGCACGGCTAGTAGTCCATCTATGCTGTGGGAGACCGCTAAGGCATTTGCAAGGGAATTAGCTATTTCCTCTTCGGCGAGCCGGAAATGACAGAAGGACAGCAGCGTCTACTTGAGTCGCGGTTGAAAGCCGCCGAGGTGACGCGTTTTGAGCTAAGCTAAGGTGACAAAGCTACAGCGGATCACAGCCCTCCTGGCTGCCTTGAATTCAGTACTGACACAAAACGCAACGAAAGAACTTGCTTTTGCTAGACAAATGATGTTGCTGTGGTTCTGTTCGCCGAGCTGGAAATTTTTGTTACAAACGTTTCGTCCCCTGTCTAGGTGACATCCTCAGTGCTTGGGAGCCTCCTGTGAAGCGCTTCTGTGGTGTTTCCTCCGGCATTTATAGTGGCCTGTCCCTGCCGCTTCCGGTTGTCAGTTTCAGCTGTCCGCTGTAGTGGCCGGTATATTGGGTCCAGGTCGATGTGTTTGTTCATGGAGTTTGCGAAACTATGAAAGCAACCACCCCAATATACACAAACGAATTTGCATCAAGACACTATTCGAAAGGGCCACAACACACTGCAGCACACCAGATCTGCAAAAAGAGGAAGAGGAACACCTATTGGCTTGCCCTATAATGGTAGTGTTGTCCCAGTCGAATTCATGTTGCTTGTTGTCTGCGTGTGTGGCTACTAGGGATAGCTGGTCGTGTCGTTTCGTGGCTAGTTGATGTTCGTGGATGCGGATCGTTAGCTGTCTTCCTGTTTGTCCTATGTAGTGTTTTGTGCAGTCCTTGCATGGGATTTTGTACACTACATTGGTTTTGCTCATACTGGGTATTGGGTCCTTCATCCTGGTGAGTTGTTGTCTGAGAGTGGCTGTTGGTTTGTGTGCTGTTATGACTCCTAGTGGTCGCAGTAGTCTGGTTGTCAGTTCGGGAATGCTCTTGATGTATGATAGTGTGGCTAGTCAACGTAGTGTACAAAATCCCATGCAAGGACTGCACAAAACACTATGTAGGACAAACAGGAACACAGCTAATGATCCGCATCCACGAACATCAACTAGCCACGAAACGACACGACCAGCAATCCCTAGTAGCCACACACGCAGACGACAAGCAACATGAATTCGAAAGGGACAACACTACCATTATAGGACAAGCCAAACAAAGAACAGCCAGGGAATTCCTAGAAGCATGGCACTCATCCACAAACTCCATCAACAAACACATCGACCAGGACCCAATATACCGGCCACTACAGCGGACAGCTGAAACTGACAACCGGAAGTGGCAGGGACAGGCCACTATAAATGCCGGAGGAAACACCACAGAGGCGCTTCACAGGAGGTTCCTAAGCACTGAGGATGTCACCTAGATAGGGGACGAAACGTTTGAAACAAAAATTTCCAGCTCGGCGAACCGAACAACAGCAACGAGCACCCGAGCTACAAATCTTCTCACAAACTTTGAACAAAGGATGTTCCAATATGGGGATAGGTCAGGGAAGTATTTAGCGTACCTGACGAGGAAACAACATGCTCCCCAATGCATTATTGCAATCAGTGACAGCGCCGGGGTCCTTACATACGATGCTAAAAAGATTAATGAGACTTTTCGGAGCTTTTACTCTGAACTGTTTCCGTCTGAAGGTTGCGACGACAGGAGGGCTAAAATGGAGACTTTTTTAAGAACCTGGAACTCCCAGGGGTAACCTTGGAACAGGCCTCTACGTTTAATGCCCCCTTGATAGTTCAGGAAATACAGGAGGCAGCTAGGCACATTTAGTGTGGGAAAGCGGCTGGCCATGATGGAGTTTATACGGATTCTGTCAGGGCCGATGTTGGAGATGTACAATCACTCCTATATGCATGAATGCCGACGACCATCTATGAAAGAAGCTAATATTTCCCTAATTCTTCAGAAAGGAAAGGTTCCTGAGCATGGTGCCTCATACAGGCCCATTTTTCTCTTAAATTCAGATTTCAAGATTCTATCCAAGATCCAGGCGCTGAGATTGGAAAGGGGGTTGCCCCATATTATTAAAGATGACCAGGCAGGCTTTACAAGGGGCTGTAGGTCCTCTAATAATATTAGAAGGTTGCTGAATGTGGTCCAAGTTTGTCAGCAACGATCGCTTCAGGGGTTGGTGATTTCCTTCGATGCAGAGAAAACATTTGATTGGGTGGAATGGCCGTGTCTTCTTTATGTCTTAGAACAGTTTGGGTTGGGTGGGATCTTTGCTAGGCAGGTGGAGGTTTCATATCACCACCCTCTGACCGCAGTCATCACCAACGGGTTGAAGTCTGGTAATTATAAGATTGGTAGGGTGAGTCGGCAAGGCTGCCCCCTTTCACCGTTGTTGTTTACGTTGGTGGTAGAGTCGCTGGCAGAGGCCATTCGTCAGAACGTCCACATAACCGTTCCGGAAATGGGATTGTGGGCACACAAGATTACACTGCATGCAGATGATGTCCTTCTGTTTTTTCGAACCCGATGACATCTGTAGACCATTTGATACAATGTATCAATTTATTTGGGGCTATTTCAGGATACAAGATTAACTTAGCAAAATCGGAGGCTATGCCTTTGGGGAACGTTAAGGGTGTGCGAGAAGTTGAAGCTGAAACTAAGTTCCCTTTAAAGTGGTCACGGGCAGGGTTCCGTTACTTAGGCATTTTTATTACCCCCAAGTTTGATCTGTTATTTCGGACTAACTATGCTCATTTGCTCGACAATATTAATCGAGATCTCCAGAGATGGAAGGATCTTCCAATTTCATGGCTGGGCCGAATATCTCTCATCAGATGAATGTTCTTCCTTGCTTGCTTTATCCCATGCGTATGCTCCCTATAACATTTCCCAGGTCAACACTGCAAAAGCTGATGGGTTGTTTTGGTTCGTTTGTCTGGCATCGTGGGAGGTCCCTCATCAAACTTATTAAATTGCAGTTGGCTAAAGAAGGGGGAGGGGTTGGTTTCCCAGACATTAGAAGGTATCAATTGAGTCTCCTGCTCTCCTTTGTATGTGATTGGATAGGTAATGATCTAAACACAATATGGCTGGATATTGAGGCCTCCCAAGCAAAGCGTTCTCTTATTAATTTGTTTTCCATGGATAAGACGTGGACAGTTATGGACCACTGCTGGAACCCCATTGTCATTAGTACAGTCAAGGCATGCAGTGCAATGAGGCAGCGTGAGGGTTGTTTATCCAAGACTTCGCCACTTAATCCTATAGGTGGCATGCCAGGGTTCCAACCAGGGATGATGGATTCAGGTTTCAAACTATGGGCAGAGATGAGTTTCTAGCTTGGGAGACTAGTTTGAGGGGGAAGTTATGATGTCTTTGGAGCAACTGAGCCACAAATACGGGTTCCCAAGCAGAGATCTTTTCCGTTTTTCTTCAGGTTAGGGATTTCACCCAGAAGAAGACTACGCTTCTCACTAAGGCCTCTAAGCCCGAAACAGAGAAGTTGTTGTTACATTCCACAAGCACCCTTTCGGTTAGTGATCCCTATCGCCTGCTGGATGGCAGGGCCTGGCAGGATATTAAAAGGTTATGTGAGGTCTGCCAGCAAGAGCCAGGAGTGGCGATCTCTTCTGAAACATGGGAGAACATATGGGAGAATACTCAAAAGATCTCAATCTGTAATAGGACATGTGCTACGCAGTTAAAAGTTCTGCAAAGGGCTCACCTGGCACCAGAACATCTGGCGAAGTTTAAAAAAGGGCATCTTCAGCGTGCCCTCAATGTAAAATACGTGTAGGTACTCTTACCCATTACTTCTATACATACCACAGGCTCCGTGTTTATTGGAGCGTTGTGGCGGGAGAGATAGGGAGGGTATTGAGGACTTGAAGTCAAAGCAGACTCGATGTTATTCATCTTAGGTCGTCCAAATTTATCATCTTTACACGGACATGGGAAGAAACTACTTAATATTCTTGCAAACTGTGCACGGAAGAATATTCTGATGAATTGGGTGTCTGAGAACGCGCCGGGCTTGCTGGGATGACAGAAATTAATTTTGGAGCACATTCCCTCGGACGTTTTTGCAAAAATGGTGCACTCCACAACAGTCCACTTTTGTAAGACATGGCAGCCCGACTTGAGTTACTTGGAAACAGATTTGTCAGTTATCTTAACGAGGGCATTTTTCTAACCAGATTGGTTAGATTTGTTAAGCTCTGGACCTTGGAAGGAGGCTCCTGAGTTAATATGGGTATATATACAATGCTCCTGTTTCTTTGCTTGGGAGCATTGCGACGAGCATAGCTGTTCTGTATTTTGTGTTTTTTTTTTCTTTTCGTTCTTTTTCTTGGTTTTGCTTTGCACAGTGTTAGTGTTTGTTTTGTATTACCGGGTAAGTTAGTAGTTGGTACACAGTAGTTGCATTGTAATTTGTGAGTTTTTTTTGTTTTTATTGTACTGATATTTGTTATTAGTTATATTTTCAATAATTTTATTTGTTTGTAAAGGCGGCACGGTGGCACAGTGGTTAACACTGCTACCTCACAGCGCCAGAGACCCGTGTTCAATTCCCGACTCAGGCGACTGACTGTGTGGAGTTTGCACATTCTCCCCGTGTCTGCATGGGTTTCCTCCGGGTGCTCCGGTTTCCTCCCACAGTCACAAAGATGTGCGGGTCAGGTGAATTGGTCATGCTAAATTGTCCGTAGTGTTAGGTTAAAGGGGTAAACGTAGGGGTATGGGTGGGTGGTGGGTCGGTGTGGACTTGTTGGGCCGAAGGGCCTGTTTCCACACTGTAAGTAATCTCATCTAAAGTTTTTAAAAATTGTAAATACATACATTTACAATAAAAAGTGGAACAAACTATAGCTCTCTGCTTTTCATTTATTTTCATTGAGTCGACAACGTCCACGGATTGGTTACTAAAATGATGCAGCGGAAGGAGATTTATTTGAGGTTAACTGGTAAACTGTACAACATGAAACACCAAGCCAGTAACTATAAAATAAAGCAAGACAGCTCCATATCATAGAAATGGTCAGGCTGTGGACTCTGGAAGGCTCAGTGTGACAGAGTTAACCATAGCTGCAGGAACTGTCACAGGCTGCAAAAGCAGGAGCTCGATCTTCCAGAATGTGAGTAACTGTGGGCCATCCATGAGGCTAATGACGAGGGGAATACCACATTTATGGTGGTGGTCACTCCATAGCTTAGGGTTGTATGGGCAAAGAAGAAATGTGAGACAGCCAGGGACTCCCGGAATCCCCTGAGAAGATCGAGATCACACACCAGTTTCCTGGTGTAGATACTTGTGATGGAGAGGATTCATCAGAGCGTTGCAGACAGAGCCAAGTCAGTGACAGTGTGAACAGCTCAGCTGGACAGGAAGGTAAGAAGGAGAGTGGGCATACAGTACTGACAGTGGGTTCATTAGTTAAAGGAACAGGGTGAAGTTTCTACAGCTATAAACATATCTTCAGCATGCTCTGATAACCTCCCTGCTGCCAGGGTCAAGGGTATCACAGAACAGTGGCAGGAAATTCTGCTGGAGCAGGTACAAAAGGCAGAGGAAGCGCTCCATGTTGGTTACAAAGGCCTCAGTAGGAAGGTGAGAATGTGGTCCATGTTGGTGACAAAGACGTCAGTAGCAAGGTGGGAATGTGGTCCTTGGTGACGACAAAACCCTCAGGACGAATGTGGGGAGATGGTCCATGTTGGTGACAAAATCCTTCGTAGGCTGACGGGGATGTAGTCCATAAAACAGATTTGATGTGGCTCAGAACAAGGTAGGAAAGCAGAACTTGTCACCTGATCTCAGAATCCCTGTTAGTATCACGTGCCAGTGAGGATTATCGAGTGGTTGAATGTGTGGCTATAAACCTGGTTCAGGAGAGCAGGCAGCGAGTATCAGAGGCATTGGGACCAGACCTGGAGCAGGCTAAAGCTCAACAGGTTGCATCTTGGTGGCACTAAAATGAACATCCTCACAAATGGAGTTGCGAGGGCTGTTGCGGAGATGACAAATAAGATTGGAAATGGCCTGGGAATGTCAGAGGGATATAGCTTTGAGTGAAGTCTGCATTCATATTCTGCCCGTCCCCGATCAGTTTCTGGGTCATCCTTTGATGAGTCCTAAATTGCTTTCAATCATCAGACTGACCATTCTTTCTGGTGTTCTTATCTGTCATTTCATTTCAAACAC
>NC_057725.1:72137087-72139794 GCF_004010195.1 Chiloscyllium plagiosum | reverse complement strand
TCTTCATTGGTTCCTGTACACTGTGGAGTGATTCAATGTATGCACTGCCATTTATATGGCTTGGAGATATAAATCTGGAAGTAATCTGAGCTGTGGAGACTCCAAATCGAACACACAAATATTATAATCAATATCCATGTTAGGTGGCTCCCATTCTTTGTTTTATTGATCCCAGGTGTATTCGTGTGGTCTGAACAGAAGTTTGAGTAACATATGAAACAGGTAAAATCAACTGCTGCCAATCCCCTCAAAAACAATGGGTACGTGTGCATTGTTTCTGTGAGATATCTGCTGCGCATGTTCATCCCCATATCTTTTAAAAGTGAACACGATTCATTTCGAGAGAGGTTTCTGCTGTGGTTCAGATTTTCTAAACTTTATATGACATGAAACAACAATTAACTTTATGCCTTAACTTCGAGTCTGGGCTCAGGGACGAAGCGTTTGATCTGTATCTTCAAGTTATTTTTTTTTCCCCCTTTGTCTCTGTCTTACAGTTGGCATTGTAGTGATTATAACCTTAGCTCGGGGCAAGTGTGGTCTTTCTACATGCAGCACTCTCTATCTGGTGGCCATGGCAACATCTGATCTACTGTTCATTATTTTTTATTTCATCCTTCGTCGATTCCCTCACTATTATTATCCACAGTGTTTCGTGGACATCACTCATGTTTGTAGTGTTATCTTTGTCCTAGTCCGCGTGACCATCGATTGTTCTGTCTGGTTCACTGTTGCTTTTACTTTTGATCGATTTGTTGCGATTTGTTTTCATCAGATGAAATCTCAGTATTGTACAAAGAAAACTGCAATGAGGGTTCTAGCAACAATCTGTATTTTCTTTTCTTTAAAGAATATTCCAAACTACTTTCCATTTAAACCGGGAAAATTCATCAGCAATGTTCCATGGTACTGTCATATCAGATACGGTTATTATTCTGACCGTCAGTGGAAAAGCTTTCAATATTTTGAACAATTTTTAACACCAATGTTCCCATTCACTTTTATTCTCTTTCTCAACATTCTGACTGTCAGCCACATCTTCAAGGCCATTCAGGTGCGTAAGGGACTGAGGGCTCAGAGGAAAATAGAGAATGACCCAGAGACAGAAAGCAGATGGAACTCTGCAATATTACTCTTTGCCCTATCCACCAACTTCATACTTCTCTGGTTGGGGTATATTTTATATATCTTTGATGCTATTTACTTCTTCGATTTTGCTGATTTTAAACTCTTTGAACAAGTTGCATATATGCTGCGGAACCTCAGTTGCTGCACAAATGCATTTATTTATGTGGTGACACAGAGAAATTTCAGAGATCAGTTGAAGTATGCAGTGAAATATCCAGTTATAAAACTATTTGAAATGATGTATAAATCCATGTGACTGAGCGCCAAAAGGAACGTGGGGTCCACATAAGGAATGGACTGAAAGAAGCAGGAGCAGCAACATGATAACACTCCTTTTCTGATAGGCAAGGACTGACTCCATCTGAGAAACAAAATGAAAGAGACTGTAAGAGCAAAGCCAGTGCAGAGTGCTGTTCGCAAGGAGCAACAGTTATAAAAAGCTGAACTACAAAAGCAAAACTGAATGAGAAATTAGACACGCCCAGAAAAAAAAACAATCTTCCCCAGTGATCAGTTCACAGTCAGAGCAAAATAAATGACCAAGAGGAAAGGATCATTGCTCACTGCAGGCCAGAGTGGGAACAGCAATGATAGGCTCCTGTCTGCTCTGCCTCATGGAATTCTTTGATCCCCATATCTGGACAAAAGTTAAAAACATGAGAAGTTTCCCATTTAAGAACTAAATAACAGACTGTAAAGAAAAATCAGCATTGCTTAACCACAAACGCACTTTCAGCAATAGTCTGTTTCCATTCACTTCACCGCAGACTGATGCTGCTTTCGCTCCTTTTCCTAATTCGTTTCGTTCCACCAATCAGCTGCTGTGTTGATGGGGAAACCAAGGCCTCGTCAAGGGATTTGGTTATAGACGGAATCCGAAACTTCGGAATGGGGTCAGATGTGACTGATGAGGTGACAACCTCAATGCTTCCATGAAAATGTTTTGTGGCTCTCACTGACTCCATCAAGCTCAGTGGGAATTAAATCTAGATGAATCCTGTTTGCATTGTGGCCTCATGTAAAGGGAGTGATAAATTCAAAAAGATACGTACATCCCTGCCTGAGCTCCCAAATGGTGAAACAATCATTCATCCATTGTTACCTCTGGACTCTTTGAACCAATGCCTCATTCCCTGGAAGCCAGATTATAAATTAAACACATTTAGAACATAGAACATAGAACATAGAACAATACAGCACAGAACAGGCCCTTCGGCCCACGATGTTGTGCCGAACATTTTTCCTAGCTTAAGTGCCCATCCATGTACCTATCCAATTGCCACTTAAAGGTCACCAATGATTCTGACTCTACCACTCCCACAGGCAGCGCATTCCATGCCCCCACCACTCTCTGGGTAAAGAACCCACCCCTGACATCTCCCCTATACCTTCCACCCTTCACCGTAAATTTATGTCCCCTTGTAACACTCGGTTGTGCCCGGGGAAAAAGTTTCTGACTGTCTACTCTACCTATTCCTCTGATCATCTTATAAACCTCTATCAAGTCACCCCTCATCCTTCGCCGTTCCAACGAGAAAAGGCCGAGAACTCTCAACCTAGCCTCGTACGACTTCCTCTC
>NC_057725.1:72115564-72135550 GCF_004010195.1 Chiloscyllium plagiosum | reverse complement strand
CCTCTGCCTTTTGTACCTGCTCCAGCAGAATTTCCTGCCACTGTTCTGTGATACCCTTGACCCTGGCAGCAGGGAGGTTATCAGAGCATGCTGAAGGTATGTTGATAGCTGCACAAACTTCACTCTGTTCCTTTTACTGAAGAACCCACAGTCAGTACTGTATGCCCACTCTCCTTCTTACCTTCCTGTCCAGCTGAGCTGTTCACACTGTCACTGACTTGGCTCTGTCTGCAACGCTCTGATGAATCCTCTCCATCACAAGTATCCAAAGCAGGAAACTGGTGTGTGATCTCGATCTTCTCAGGGGATTCCGGGAGTCCCTGGCTGTCTCACATTTCTTCTTATCCCATACAACCCTAAGCTATGGTGTGACCACCACCATAAATGTGCTATTCCCCTTGTCATCAGCCTCATGGATGGCCCACAGTTACTCACATTCTGAAGATCGAGCTCCTGCTTTTGCAGCCTGTGACATTTCCTGCAGCTATGGTTAACTCTGTCACATTGAGCTTTCCAGAGTCCACAGCCTGACCATTTCCATGATATGGAGCTGTCTTGCTTTATTTTATAGTTACTGACTTGGTGTATCATGTTGTACAGTTTACCAGTTAACCTCAAATAAATCTCCTTCCACTGCATCATTTTCGTAACCAATCCGTAGACGTTGTCGACTCAATGAAAATAAATGAAAAGTAGAGACTATAGTTTGTTCCCATTTTTATTGTAAATATATGTATTTGCAATTTTTAAAAACTTTACAAACAAATCAAATTATTGAACATATAACTAATAACAAATATCAGTACAATAAAAACAAAAAAACCCCACAAATTACAATGCAACTACTGTGTACCAACTACTAACTTACCTGGTAATACAAAACAAACACTAACATTGTGCAAAGCAAAACCAAGAAAAAGAACGAAAAGAAAAAAAGAACACAAAATACAGAACATCTGTGCTCGTCGCAATGCTCCCAAACAAAGAAACTGGAGCATTGTATATACACCCGTATTAACTCAGGAGACTTCCTCCAGGGCCCAGAGGTTAACAAATCTAACCAATCTGGTTAGACAAATGCCCGAGTTAAGATAACTGACAAATCTGTTTCCAAGTAACTCAAGTAGGGCTGCCATGTCTTACAAAAGTGGACTGCACCGTTTTTGCAAAAACGTCCGAGGGAATGTGCTCCAAAATTAATTTCTGTCATCTCAGCAAGCCCGGCGCGTTGTCAGACACCCAATTCATCAGAATATTCTTCCATGCACAGTTTGCAAGAATATTAAGTAGTTTCTTCCCATGTCCGTGTAAAGATGATAAATTGGGCGACCTAAGATGAATAACATCGGGTCTGCTTTGACTTCAAGTTCTCAATAACCTCCCGCCACAACGCCCCAATAAATACGGAGCCTGTGGTATGTATAGAAGCAATGAGTAAGAGTACCTACACGTATTTTAGATTGGGGGCAAACTGAAGATGCCCTTTTTTTAAACTTCGCCAGATGTTCTGGTGCCAGGTGAGCCCTTTGCAGAACTTTTAACTGCGTAGCACATGTTCTATTACAGATTGAGGTCTTTTGAGTATTCTCCCATATGTTCACCCATGTTTCAGAAGAGATCACCACTCCTAGCTCTTGCTGGCAGACCTCACATAACCTTTTAATATCCTGCCAGGCCCTGCCATCCAGCAGGCGATAGGGATTACTAACCGAAAGGGTGCTTGTGGAATGTAGCAACGACTTCTCTGTTTCGGTCTTAGAGGGCTTAGTGAGAAGCGCAGTCTTCTGGATGAAATCCCTAACCTGAAGAAAAACGGAAAAGATCTCTGCTGGGTAACCCGTATTTGTGGCTCAGTTGCTCAAAATACATCATAACTTCCCTCTCAAACTAGTCTCCCAAGCTAGAAACTCATCTCTGCCCATAGTTTGAAACCTGAATCCATCATCCCTGGTTGGAACCCTGGCATGCCAACTATAGGATTAAGTGGCGAAGTCTTGGATAAACAACCCTCACTCTGCCTCATTGCACTGCATGCCTTGACTGTACTAATGAAAATGGGGTTCCAGCAGTGGTCCATAACTGTCCACGTCTTATCCATGAACAACAGATTAATAAGAGAACGCTTTGCTTGGGAGGCCTCAATATCCAGCCATATTGTGTTTGGATCATTAACTATCCAATCACATACAAAGGAGAGCAGGGGACTCAATTGATACCTTCTAATGTCTGGGAAACCAACTCCTCCCCCTCCTTTAGCCAACTGCAATTTAGTAAGTTTGATGAGGGACCTCCCACGATGCCAGACAAACGAACCAAAACAAACCATCAGCTTCTGCAGCGTTGACCTGGGAAATGTTACAGGGAGCATACGCATGGGATAAAGCAAGCAAGGAAGAAAATTCACCTGATATTTGGCCCAGCCATGAAATTGGAAGACCCTTCCATCTCTGGAGATCTCGATTAATATTGTCAAGCAAATGAGCATAGTTAGTCCGAAATAACAGATCAAACTTGGGGGGTAATAAAAATGCCTAAGTAACGGAACCCTGCCCGTGACCACTGAAAAGGGAACTTAGTTTCAGCTTCAACTTCTCGCACACCCTTAACGTTCCCCAAAGCCATACCCTCCGATTTTGCGAAGTTAATCTTGTATCCTGAAATAGCCCCAAATATATTGATACATTGTATCAAATGGGGTACAGAGGTCATCGGGTTCGACAAAAACAGAAGGACATCATCTGCATACAGTGTAATCTTGTGTGCCCTCAATCCCACTTCCGGAACGGTTATGTGGACGTTCTGACGAATGGCCTCTGCCAGCGACTCTATTTCCAACGTAAACAACAACGGTGAAAGGGGGCAGCCTTGCCGAATCACCCTACCAATCCTAAAATTCCCAAACTTCAACCCGTTGATGATGACTGCGGTCAGAGGGTAGTGATATGAAACCTCCACCTGCCTCACAAAGATCCTTCCCAACCCAAACTGTTCTAAGACATAAAGAAGATACGGCCATTCCACCCAGTCAAATGTTTTCTCTGCATCGAAGGAAATCACCAACCCCTGAAGCGATCGTTGCTGACAAACGTGGACAACATTCAGCAGCCTTTTAATATTATTAGAGGACCTACGGCCCCTTGTAAAGCCTGCCTGGTCCTCTTTAATAATATGGAGCAACACCCTTTCCAATCTCAGCGCCTGGATCTTAGATAGAATCTTGAAATCTGAATTTAAGAGAGAAATGGGCCTGTATGAGGCACCATGCACAGGAACCTTTCCTTTCTGAAGAATTAGGGAAATATTAGCTTCGTTCAAAGATGGTGGTCGGCATTCATGCAGAAAGGAGTGATTGCAAATCTCCAACATCGGCCCTGACAGATTCCCTATAAACTTCTTCTAAAACTCACCTGGAAGCCCATCAGGGCCAGCAGATTTCCCACACGAAATGTGCCTAGCTGCCTCCTGTATTTCATAAACTGTCAAGGGGGCATTAAGGGTAGAGGCCTGTTCCAAGTTTACCCCTGGGAGGTCCAGGTTCTTAAAAAAGGTCTTCATTTTAGCCCTCCTGTCTTCGCAAACTTCAGACGGAAACAATTCAGAGTAAAAGCTCGGAAAAGCCATATTAATCTTTTTAGCATCGTATGTAAGGACCCCGGCGCTGTCACTGATTGCAGTAATGCATTGGGGAGCATGCTTTTTCCTCGTCAGGTACGCTAAATACTTCCCTGACCTTTCCCCATATTGGAACATCCTTTGTTCAAAGTTTGTGAGAAGATTTGTAGCTCGGGTGCTCGTTGCTGTGGTTCTGTTCGCCGAGCTGGAAATTTTTGTTACAAACGTGTCGTCCCCTGTCTAGGTGACATCCTCAGTGCTTGGGAGCCTCATGTGAAGCGCTTCTGTGGTGTTTCCTCCGGCATTTATAGTGACCTGTCCCTGCCGCTTCTGGTTGTCAGTTTCAGCTGTCCGCTGTAGTGGCCGGTATATTGGGTCCAGGTCGATGTGTTTGTTGATGGAGTTTGTGGATGAGTGCCATGCTTCCAGGAATTCCCTGGCTGTTCTTTGTTTCGCTTGCCCTAGAATGGTACTGTTGTCCCAGTCAAATTCATGTTGATTGTCGTCTACGTGTGTGGCTACTAGGGATAGCTGGTCGTGTCGTTTCGTGGCTAGTTGATGTTCGTGGATGCGGATCATTAGCTGTCTTCCTGTTTGTCTTATATAGTGTTTTGTGCAGTCTTTGCATGGGATTTTGTACTCTACATTAGTTTTGCTCATGCTGGGTATCGGGTCTTTCGTTCTGGTGAGTTGTTGTCTGAGTGTGGCTGTTGGTTTGTGTGCTGTTGTGAGTCCTAGAGGTCGCAGTAGTCTGGCTGTCAGTTCAGAGATGTTCTTGATGTATGGTAGTGTGGCTAGTCCTTTGGGTTGCGGCATGTCCTCGTTCTTTTGTCTTTCCCTTAGGCATCTGTTGATGAAATTGCGAGGGTGTCCGTTTTTGGCGAATACCTTGTGTAGGTGTTCCTCTTCCTGTTGTTGCAGATCTGGTGTGCTGCAGTGTGTTGTGGCCCTTTTGAATAGTGTCTTGATGCAACTTCGTTTGTGTATATTGGGGCGGTTGCTTTCATAGTTTCACAAACTCCATCAACAAACACATCGACCTGGATCCAATATACCGGCCACGACAGCGGACAGCTGAAACTGACAACCGGAAGCAGCAGGGACAGGCCACTATAAATGCCGGAGGAAACACACAGAAGCGCTTCACAGGAGGCTCCCAAGCACTGAGGATGTCACCTAGACAGGGGACGAAACGTTTGCAACAAAACTTTCCAGCTCGGCGAACAGAACCACAGCAACATCCTTTGTCTAGCAAAAGCAAGTTGTTTCGTTGCGTTTTGTGTCAGTACTGAACTCAAGGCAGCCAGGAGGGCTGTGATCCACTGTAGCTTCGTCACCTTAGCTTAGCTCAAAACGCGTCACCTCCGCCTCTTTCAACCTCGACTCAAGAAGACGCTGCTGTCCTTCTGTCATTTCCGGCTCGCCGAAGAGGAAATAGCTAATTCCCTTGCTAAGGCCTTAGCGGTCTCCCACAACATAGATGGACTACTAGCCGTGCCTGAGTTGATAGTCAATAATTCCTGAAACTCCTTCAAAAAGTATTCCACAAATTTGGAATCCTTAATGAGAAAAGGGTCCAAACACCAGTGCCGCAAATCGAGCCCTACACTCTTGGCCTTAACCTCCAAATATACTTCCGCGTGATCACAGATAGCCATATTTCCAATTTTACAACCCATAATCGAATCCAGAAGGGCCGAGGTAGCCAGAGAGAGGTCAACCCTCATGCGACATTTATGTGGTTTTGATAAAAAAGTGAAGTCGCTCCCGTTGTCTCAGGGAATTAAGTATCACAAACTGTCCCTGCTCATCTTTCACCTGCTCTAATAATATGAACGGCAGATATTTCTGGATAAGTACCGGCACTCCCCACTTTTAGTAGTAAAGAATGAAAAGAATACCCAGTCATGACCCCTCGTTGTAATTTCAGGTGTTCCCCATCATCAAGGTGGGATTCGTGCAACAAAGCGATGTAAGGCCTTTCCCTCTTAAGGCGAGTGACGTGCCTTAGTGTTCCAGGTGTACCATTTAATAAGATATCCGCTTTCAGACACCCTTGAACCCTGCTTATAAAGCGCCGAGAAAAAGTAAATAAAGACTCATAGAATCGAAAAACCATATGTACAACAACTACTCTATCCTAACTATAAACAACTATCACTATCAACAAAACTACAAAGAAAACCAACTATAAAACCTTAAATGGAAGACTCTTCCCCTGTTGTTCCCTCTTTAACCAATTCACCATTCACCAAGCTCACTCTCTGTGAGACCTCCGCTTTATTTTCTATCAATGTCTTACTGTCTCTGCACTGTAACTGCGTTGATGACAGAGCATAGAGATTTCATTTCCCTTCATAAACATACACTGCCTGCCATTTGGAAAGCTAAGAGCAGCTTGGGTACTTGAAACTAGAAGAGTCTTACCCTTTATCCAACTCTGTGGTGTACCTGTCCTGGGAATGTTATATAGTGACAGTGCTGGAAAAGCTTTACTCTGTAACCAGACCATACCGTACCTGAAAGGGACTGCTTTACTGGGGAGTGTCAAGGGATCTTGCTTTGTATCTGACCGCTGTTTTATTTGGCCTGGGCATGACTAAATCGAGACAGCAGGGAGAGTTGGGTCGTGTCCTCAACAAATGATAGAATGAAATGTGGTAAAAAAAATGTCTAATTTCCTTCTGTAATTGACATTAACAGTGACTTTTAAAGACAAATGCTGGATGTGTTTGATCCCTGTGCTATAGTTACCCAATTATTTCCGGATATAATGACAGGTTTACAGTATGCTTCCCTGCTCAAAACTATCACAAAGAATATTGACAAAAACTCTCAAATTTCGCTGTCATCACAACCTCAACTTGTTTCTGAACAATCACTCCAGATCGATTGTTCACGAACTATACTTCCAATCACTTTGATGACCTTGAAACCTGAAATTAATAACATTGATTTTCAATTCTCGACAAAACCTGATATATTTCAGTACAACACAATCTGATAATCAGCATAATTCATAAGTGGGAGAAAGTGAGGACTGCCGATGCTGGAGTTCAGGGTCAAAAAGTGTGGTGCTGGAAAAGCACAGCTGCTAAGGCAGCATCCGACGAGCAACAGCGTCATCAGCCCTTCATTCCTTATGCTTGGGTGCTACATGAGTGGCTGTGCTTTTCCAGCACCACACTCTTCAACTGTGATAAATAACTGGGTATAATTTTTGTGAATCTGTGCAGGACCTCTACGTTTATGACTCGGCACATTATCCCATCAAAGTTGCCATTCACAGAGCGGTACAGAGGGTGTGTGACGCAGTCAGAGTGTCAATATTGACAGAGCTCTATGTATGTGGGAGTCAATGATGAGGAGTGATGTACTGTGGAGAGGTCAGGCCTGAGAGAGAACTGTAATCAGATAGTTCTCTGTGTCCGTTTCATGAACAAAGTGGGGGTGATGAGCTGAAGGAATTTGTATGGATTTCAGTGATAACCAAAGAACACATTATGTTGTGGAAAGTTGAATGCTTATTATTAAGGAAATGTTGCACGATTGGGGCGTCACTACAGAGGTACTGTTGCATTGTCACCGCAATTTAATTCAAGGCCCCCATGTGTTCTCACAGAGTAACCTGAGCACCTGATAGAAAAACTGTATAAATATCGCTGGCATCTTGTGCCCAGTAATTCTTCCTCACTATACAGCACTTAAATAAATGAAAAATGACCTGGTTCTGATGATGTTACTGTCTGTGGAAGCTTGGTCTTTGTAAAGTAGTTTCCATTTCCCGATGTTTCAACAGGGATCACATTTCATTGGCTGAAAAAAACTTCATCTTCTGTAAATCTATTTGAGGTGAATGAAATGGAGAAAGTCCTTCTTTCTCAGGGGATTTGGATTTACGGATGTACATTACTCTGGGAGGCATTTCTGGGATTTTTAACTAAATTTCATGGGTGGAAATGCAATTCAGGGAAGTATGATGTCATCAGTCTATGTGTTCCTACGTGTCTGTGGAACATGTCCTTTTAGATGACAGTGGTCTCTTTATTTCTCCGGTGCTTTGGTCTGGAGCCTGAAGCAGCAACAACTTCAAAGCCAAGCTCTAACTGCGACTGAAAGGTAATATCCATACTTAAACCCGAACCCTGTTGGTGCAGATCCAAGAGCAAGCAGCAATTTGACTTCATGGAGTGAATGTGGTTTCATCAAGGGCAGGTCATGTCTCACAAACCTTATTGAATTTTTTGAGAAGGTGAGCAAGCAGTTGACATGGTATACATGGACCTCAGCAAAATCTTTGATAAGGTTCCACATGGTAGGCTGTTGGAGAAAATGCAGAGGCATGGGATTGAGGGTGGTTTAGCATTTTGGATTAGAAACTGGCTTTCTGAAAGAAGGCAGCGAGTTGTGGTTGACGAAAAATATACAGCCTGGAGTATAATTACTAGTCGTGTGTCACAAGGATCTGTTTTAGGACCACTGCTGTTTGACATTTTTAGAAATGACTTAGAATCAGGCATAGGTGGATGGGTTAGTAAGTTTGCAGATGACACTAAAGTCGGTGGAGTAGTGGACAGTTTGAAAGAATGCTACAGGTTGCAGGGTGACTTGGATAAACTGCAGAAGTTGGCTGAGAGTTGGCAAATAGAGTTCAATGCAACTAAATGTGAGGTGATGCACTTTGGGAAGAATAACAGGAAGGCAGAGTACTGGGTCAATGAAAGATTCTTGGTGGTGTGGATAGCAGAAGGATCTTAGAGTCCACGTGCATAGATCCCTGAAGGTCTCGACCCAGATTGATAGTGCTGTTAAGAAGGCATACGGTGTGCTCGTCTTCATTGAAAGAGGGATTGAGTTCTGGAGCCAATGTGTCATGTTGCAACTGTACAAAACGCTAGTGCTGCCGCATTTGGGACATTGTGTACATTTCTGGTCGCCCCTTTACCGGAAGGATGTGGAAGCGTTGCAAAAGGTACAGAGGATATTTACCAGGATATTTCCTAGTCTGGAGGGAAGGTCTTATGAGGAAAGGATTTGGGTGTGTTCTTTTTTGGAAAGAAGAAAGCTAAGAGGGGATTTGATAGAGACATACAAGATGATGAGAGGATTTGATAAAGTAGATAGTGAAAGTCTTTTTTCGAGGATGATCATGTTGGCTTGTATGAGGGGGCATAGCTATAAATTGAGAGTGATAGATTTAAGACATATCTCAGAGGCAGGCTCATTTCTCAGAGATTGGTGAAGGCATAAATGACCTGCCTGCCAATGTAGTTCGCGAGATTTAAACATTCTTTGGATAAATGCATGGATGATAATGGGGTAGTGTAGGGGGATGAGTTTAGAATATTTCACTGGTTGGCGTAACATTGAGGGCCAAACGGCCTGATCTGCACTGTATTGTTCTATGTTCTAATCAGCTAGAGAACTGGTGAGAAAGACAGACAAAATCGCAGAGAGAGAGAATTTGGCCCGTTACCAAAGACAGCAGACAGATAAGGTGCATGGACTGAGACAAAGGGTGAAATCACATTGTGCACTCTGATCAAAGAGAAAAATAAACTTGAATCTGAGTCTGGTATAATGAAAGCAAGAGGATAGGAATTGGAACTTCCTACTATTTGTGTCTTCATGATCTGTCCTCAAAGCATCAACACTGAAAGATAAAAGCTCGAGATGATCTGCTCATGAAGCAAGGCAATGATATTGAGCCTGCATTTGGAATTATGAAAGAGAATGTGAAAAGATGGAAAACAAACTTGTGTTCAGGCAGAAAAGAATATGGCGGTAAGCTTCAAAATTTCTTATTTAACAGATAGAAGAGAAAACATTCCATGTTGAGTTAGAATCTTGGAAATGACTGAGAGGCAAGTAGAGCAGGCAAGTAGAGCAGGCGGGGTGCAAAGGCAATTCACCAGGATGTTGCTTGAGCTGCAGCAAATTACCTCTGAAGAAAGAGGCTGGATAAGCTTGGGTTGCTTTCTTTCGAGCCGAGATGATGGGAAATAGGACTATGAGGGGCAGCGATAAGGTGAATACAAATGAGCTCTCCTGTTTGTTGAAGGGCCATGAAGAAGATGGCATAATTTTATGTTGAAAGGCAGGACATTTAGAGGGAACATGAGGAAAAGATTTCTCACATGGAGGATAGTAGGGGCCTGCAATGCACTGCATGAGACGGGCAAGCTCACCTCTTGTAAAAAGAACTTGGATAAGCACCTGAAATGTCAAACCCTCAAAATAATCCGAATCCAAAGAGATGCAGGTTGGTGAACTGACCATACTAAATTGCCAGTGGTATTCAGGGATGTGTAGTTTAGGTACATTATTCATGGATAATCATAGAGTAATAGGGTAGGAGGATCGGTATAGACCTGTTGGGCTGAACGACCTGTTTCCACACTGTAGGGCTTCTATGAACTATGTATTAAGTGCTGGGAAATGTGACACGTGTAGCCCTTAGTGTAATTTTGGAGGGACAAACTTGGCAGATATGCCACCGCTGTGCTGAATGACGCGATCACTGTAGGGCTTCTATGAACTATGTATTAAGTGCTGGGAAATGTGACACGTGTAATTTTGGAGGGACAAACTTGGCAGATATGCCACCACTGTGCTGAATGACGCGATCATCACCGCTGTTCTGAATGAAAGTATAATTCTGTAATTCTGAAGTTAAGTTTCTGAATGCTGTTAAGTTTCTGCTAATAACGGACATTAGACTCATACAACTGAGAACATTACAGCACACGCAGGGCCTTAACACAACTGCCCACCTAATAAATGAAATTAGACTCACAGAACATAGAATATTTTAGCGCAGTATACACCCTTTGTGGAAGCATTCAGCTAATAAAGGAAGTTAGACTCATACAAGATAGAGCATTACAGCACAGCACAGGGCCTTTATAGAATTTCTCACCTAATAATGGAATTTAGACTCATGGAACAGAAAACATGAAACCAGAGCTCATGCTCTTTATTGCACCGCCCGGCTAATAAAGCAAGTTAGACTCAGACAACATAGAACATCACAGCGCAGTATAGACCCTTATTGGAACCGCTCGACTGAAAAATAAGTTCGACCTATATAACACAGAACATGACAGCGCAGTACAGGACGTTTATGGGACATCTTGGATTATAAAGGAAGTTAGACTCATAGAATATAGATAGCTACAGCGCAGTACAAGCCCTTAATGGAACCCCTTATCTAATAAATGAAGTGAGACTAATCCAACATATAACGTTATATGCCTTTATGTAATCGCTCAGATAATCAATGAAGATTGAGGGGTGTAGGGTGCAGGTTTGCTCGCTGAGCTGTAGGTTTGATATCCAGACGTTTCATTACCTGGCTGGGTAACATCATCAGTGGCGACCTCCAAGTGAAGCGAAGCTGTTGTCCCCTGCTTTTTATTTATATCTTTCTCCTGGATGGGGTTCCTGGGGTTTGTGGTGATGTCATTTCCTGTTCGTTTTCTGAGGGGTTGATAGATGGCATCTAGATCTATGTGTTTGTTTATGGTGTTGTGGTTGGAGTGCCAGGCCTCTAGGAATTCTCTGCTATGCCTTTGCTTAGTCTGTCCCAGGATTGATGTGTTGTCCTAGTCAAAATGGTGTTTTCTTTCATCCGTGTGTAGGGCTACAAGGGAGAGAGGATCGTGTATTTTTGTGGCTCGCTGGTGTTCATGTATCCTGGTGGCTAACTTTCTTCCTGTTTGTCCTACGTAGTGTTTGTGGCAGTTCTTGCATGAATTTTATAGGTGACGTTGGTTTTGTCCATGGGTCGTACTGGGTCTTTTAAGTTTGTAAGTTTTTGTTTGAGAGTGTTGGTGGGTTTGTGTGCTACTAGGATTCCGAGCGGTCTCAGTAGTCTGGCTGTCATTTTTAAACTTCTTTGATATATGGTAAGGGGGTTAGGGTTATCTGGCTGTGTTTTGTCTGCTTGTCGTGGTTTGTTCTTGAGGAATCTGCGCACTGTGTATTTTGAGTATCCGTTCTTCTTGAATACGTCATATAGGTGGTTCTCTTCCGTTTTTTCGAAGTTCGTCTGTGCTGCAGTGTGTGGTGGCTCGTTGGAATAGTGTTTTGCTACAGCTTCATTTTTGTGTGTTGGGATGATTGCTGGAGTAGTTGAGAATTTGGTCAGTGTTTGTCGGTTTTCTGTATACGCAGCTTTGTAATTCTCCCTTGTCCTCCTTTGTCCAAATGAAGACTGACTCACAGAACATACCACATTACAGCACCGGAAATGACTTTTACAGAACCACTCGGCTAATAAAGGAAGTTAGACTCATCATACAAATAGCATTACAGCGCAGTATCGGCGCTTAATGGAGCTGCTCGGTTAATAAAGAAAGTTACATTCATAGAAAATTAAGAACATGACAGTGCAGTACAGGCCCTTTATGGAAACGCTCAGATAATAACGGAAGTTAGACTAATAGAACACTACTTTTATTTTCTTGTCCCCTCGATATGTATGACGGCATTGTATTTACCTTCTGAACTACCAATTCAACCGAGAAGTTTGCCTTAAGAGCCACATGGATGAGGAATTTGAAGTCCATTTGAACTTTTGTTTCTGAATTTTCTCCCCATTTCGAATAATCATCTACGTCTCTATTCTTGCTATGGAAACGCTCAGATAATAATGGAAGTTAGACTAATAGAACACTGCTTTTATTTTCTTGTCCCCTCGATATGTATGACAGCATTGTATTTACCTTCTGAACTACCAATTCAACCGAGAAGTTTACCTAAGGAGCCACATGGATGAGGAATTTGAAGTCCATTTGAACTTTTGTTTCTGAATTTTCTCCCCATTTCGAATAATCATCTACGTCTCTATTCTTGCGACCAAATTGCATGACCTCACATTTGCCTCCATAATCCCTGTTCCTAACATTTGGTAAAATTACTTGCGACTTCCATCTTTAAACTAGAACTACTAAATTCTTCCTGGAGCTAACACACAAATGAGCTTCAATGTATTCAGCTACATCTACATCATCAATCCTGATCTGGTCAGACTGCATCCCAGCTCCTCAGAGTTTTCATTCACAACAGGGTCTCTTTCCTTGTTGAAAAATTCATTTAGAGCTTCCCCTATCTGCTCAAACCCAACGCACGAGTTCCCCCCGCTATCCCTGATCGGCCCTATCTTTTCCCTGATCATTCTCTTATTCCTCACGTATTAGGAAAATGTTTTTTGATTCTCCCTAATCCTTCTTGCCAAGCCTTTGTCTTGATACCTCCTGGCTCTCCTCAGTACATTTCTGAACTCCTTTCTACCAAGCCTATAATCCTCTCCAGCTGTGCTCGATCCTTGCTTCCTCGACTTTACGTCAGCTGCCTTCTTCCTTCTGACGAGAAGCTCCCCTGTTCTCGTCATCCAAGGTTCCTTTATCTTACTCCTTCTTACCTGTCTCAGAGGAACAAATTCGTGCATCGCTCGCAACAACTGCTCCTTAAATAGTCGACACATGTCTGCTGTGCCCTTTCTGTGGAACAATTGCTCCCAGTCTGTATTTCCCAACTCCTCTCTGATAGCGTCATAATTTCCTTTTCCAAAATTAATTATCTTCCCTCGGTAACTGCTCCTTTCCATCTCCAAGACTAGGGCAAATGTGAGGCAGTTGTGATGAATGTCTACAAAATGATTTCACACCGTGCGACCTCACACCAGTCCTAACTCATTGCCGAGAACCAAATCCAAAATGGCCTCTCCCCTCGTCAGTCTGTCTACATACTGAAACCGTCCTGAACACACCCGACAAAAACGGCTCCATCTAAAGTATCTGCACTTAGGAGATTCCAGTCAATACTGGGAAAGTTTAAATCACCCACAACAACTACACTGCTACGTCTGCATGTTTCCAGAATCTGCCCTCTATGAGTTCTTCAATTTCTCTATGTCTATTAGGGGGTCTGTAGAAAACCCCCAATGAGGTGGCTGTTCCCTTGCTGTTCCTAACTTCCACCCACCCTGACTCAGTAGACAAACCTTCCTCAACAACCTTCGCTTCTGTAGCTGGGATACACTCTCTGATTAGCGAAACTACACCCCCTCCTCTTTTTCCACCTTTACTTTTCTTTTAAACGTTCTAAACCCTGGAACATCAAGCAACTATTCCTGTCCCTCTGAAACCCATGTCTCCGTTATGGCCACAAAATCGTAGCCCCAAGTACTGATCTATGCAAATTAACTTGCGATTTTTAAGTTTCCTTCTGAGCACTGTTCTCCGTAACACTGGGATGTGGTTTCCCAGTTTATCAGAGACTGTGCAATGAGAGTTGGTTTCTTGAGTTGTCACATTGTGGGTGTTAACAAATCTAACATTGCAACAGAACAATTTGGAAAAGTGTGATGTGAGGAATAACAGGAATACAGAGTAGTGTAGATGAGCAGATAGATTTGGATGTCAATGTAAATGGATCCTTGAAAGTTGTCATTCAGGTTGATAGGATTGTTAACAAGGCATACGGAGTGTTAGCTTTCATTGGGAGAGGGATTGGGTTTCAGAACAAATCGGTCATGCTGCAGCTGTCCAAAACTCTGCTGCAGCTGCACTTGGAGAAATGCGTAAATTTCGTGTTGTCGCATTACATGAAGGATGTGGAAGGTTTGGAAAGGGTGCTGATGTTGCCTGGAACGGAGAAAAGATCTTATGAGGAAAAGTTGAAGGACTTGAGGCTGTTTTTGTTAGAGAGAAGAAGGTTGAGAGTTGATTTAATTGAGACATATAAGAAAATCAACAGATCAGATTGGGTGGACAGTGAGAGCCTTTTTCCTGGGATGGTTATGGCTAGCACGAGAGGGGACATAGCTTTAAATTGAGGGATGCCAAATATAGGCCAGATGTCAGAGGTGGTTACTTTACTCAGAGAGTAACAGGGGCATGAACTCGCCAACTTAAAGAGCATTGAAATTGTCAATGGACAGACAAATGGACGAGAATGGAATTAGAATTTATTAGAATCCCCACAGTGTGGATACAGGCCCTTCAGCCCAACAAGTCCACACCTACCCTCCGAATACTTCCCATTTGGATACCCTGACTAATGCACCGAGCCTACATATCCCTAAATGTTACGGGAAATTTAGTATGGCCAATTCACCGAACCTTTGAATTGTAGGAGGAAACCAGAGCACCCAGAGGAAACCCATGCAGACACAGGGAGAAGGTGCAAAGTCCATACAGACCGTCGCCCGAGGCTGGAATTGAAACTGGGTCCATGGCGCTGTGAAAAGCAGTTCTAACCACTGAGCCACCGTGCTGCCCCAAATATTATGGGTCAGATGCGTTTCAGATTTCTTTCACAGGGTGGTGCAACATCGAGGACCGAAAGGCCTGTACTGATCAGATCAGGTCAGATCAGATCAGATTACTTACAGCGTGCAAACAGGCCCTTCTGCCCAACAAGGCCACACCGACCTGCCGAAGTGCAACCCACCCAGACCCATTCCCCTACATTTATCCCTTCACCTAACACTACGGGCAATTTAGCATGGCTAATTCACCTAACCTGCACATTTTTGAATTGTGGGTGGAACCCACGCAGACACGGGGAGCATGTGCAAACTCCACACAGTCAGTCGCCTGCGCACTAACGTTTTATGTTGTATAACTTCTCAAATTATGACAAACCTTTTAACAAATTAAATAATTCAGTGAAAGATATCCTCAAGAATTAAATGAACTCTAATTAATAAAGATCATCGGCCAGGATGAAACCGTTCTAGAATTGTTTCAGGGCTGACTCTGAGACACACACGAAACGACACAGCAGCAGATAGGAATGCCTGCAGTGTACTAGACATGCAGAGAGAGGATGATTCTGAGACACTTAACAGCTACAGGGCAGCAGATGGGAGTGCGTCATTCACCTTAATTTTCAGTGTATTGGACATGTATAGTGAAAAAACCTAACACAGCTGATTGATAATGGGATGGCACAGTTTGAAGAGTTTTATAGGGGTAAGGGCGGGGAGGTACTTGCACACACAATGATGCAGAATTGTAAATTCCTGCGGGAGCCATTGTTTTGTCTGTGCCCCAGACAATGCTGGATAAATTGGACTTGGTGTGATTTCTGATAATGGACAGAAAGGAAACGGTAGGAATTAACAAGTACGTTTCAGTTTATCAGGCTGGCATCATTGGGCACGGCACGGACTATTACTCAAGCCACAGCAACTTATAATCTCTATCATTGACTGTCATGATCAATACAACTGTTACATTTGTTGATGACACAATGTGAGTTGGGACAGTAAAATCCAAGAAGGATATCGAAGTGTTGAAAATGGAAAGGACGTGTTCGTAAGTTAGTGAGCAATAAAATTCTGAGAAACTTGAGGCTTTGTTTCTTAACTTCAGTCTTGAAAGGATATCAGGCCATTGTTAGATTTATAGATGATGACCTTAATGACAGATCACTCTGCAACAAGAGGTCTTTCTGTCCATCAAGCCCCAACAGTGTTCGTTGTTCTCTCGACAATTTTCCTTCCTCTCAGATCCTTTCCAATCTGAGGAATACAACATGGATTTGTGGGATTTGTCTCCGTCATCATTGAATAATTGCTGTCCAGCTATGCCTGTAGTGTAATAGACATGCAGAGAGAGGATGATTCTGAGACACTTTATAGCTACAGGGCAGCAGATGGGAGTGAGTCATTCACCTTCATTTTCAGTGTATTGGACATGTACAGTGAAAAAACCTAACGCAGCTGATTGATAATGGGATGGCACAGATTGAGGACTTTTACAGGGGTAAGGGCTGGGAGGTACTTGCACACACAATGATACAGAATTGTAACTTCCTGCGGGAGCCATTGTTTTGTCTGTGCCCCAGACAATGCTGGATAAATTGGACTTGGTGTGATTACTGATAATGGACAGAAAGGAAACGGTATGATTTAACAAGTAAGTTTCAGTTTATCAGGCTGGCATCATTGGGCATGGCACGGACTATTACTCAAGCCACAGCAACTTATAATCTCTATCATTGACTGTCATGATCAATACAACTGTTACATTTGTTGATGACACAATGTGAGTTGGGACAGTAAAATCCAAGAAGGATATCGAAGTGTTGAAAATGGAAAGGACGTGTTCGTAAGTTAGTGAGCAATAAAATTCTGAGAAACTTGAGGCTTTGTTTCTTAACTTCAGTCTTGAAAGGATATCAGGCCATTGTTAGATTTATAGATGATGACCTTAATGACAGATCACACTGCAACAAGAGGTCTTTCTGTCCATCAAGCCCCAACAGTGTTCGTTGTTCTCTCGACAATTTTCCTTCCTCTCAGATCCTTTCCAATCTGAGGAATACAACATGGATTTGTGGGATTTGTCCACTTCGACTCTCCGAAGAGAAACCCACCCACTCCATAATCCACCTAACACTACGGGCAATTTAGCATGGCCAATTCACCAAACCTGCACATCTTTGGATTGTGGGAGGAAACGGGAGCACCCAGAGGAAACCCACGCAGACATGGGGAGAATGTGCAATCTCCACACAGACAGTTACCCGAGGAGGCAATTGAACCCGGGTCCCTGGTGCTGCGAGATTGAATCAGATTATTAGCCGCACTCAGGGAGCTCATATTCTCTGATGTAATGACTGACCTCATTACAAACAGCACAGGTCAGAAATGTAGCAAGGTCAAGTATCCCATAAGGCAGCAGTAGGCCAAGTTTTTACTCCTTCCACACTTCCCTCCTTGTTGATATTCCAGATCAACGCCTAAGTTTTCTCAGCAGAGAACGGCGCGAGCTGGGCGGAAGTGAGGTTGGAGCGCAGAGCTGGTCGGAAAGGTAAGTGATATATAAAGAACTTACCTCGACGCCAACCGTCTTTTCTCAGCAGAGAGCGGCGCGAGCTGGGCGGAAGTGAAGTTGGAGCGCAGAGCTGATCGGGAAGGTAAGTGATATATAAAGAACTTACCTCGACGCCAACGGTCTTTTCTCAGCAGAGAGCGGCGCGAGCTGGGCGGAAGTGAGGTTGGAGCGCAGAGCTAATCGGGAAGGTAAGTGATTGATATTTGAGTGGGTGTGTTCTAGTCCCCAGGCCCTACACAGTAGGGCCATCCATCCCATTCTTATCCTCTAACCAAACTTTAAAGTTCACAGATGAGCTACTCAGTGTTCTTGCTTTGGAGACAAAGTGTAGAGTAGTGGCAACGCAGGCAGTGGAATGTTCCTCCTGCAGGATGTTTGAGGTAGGGGTGACCACCGATACTCCTGCCGACTTCATCTGCAGGAAATGCAGTCAGATCCTGCTCCTCACAGAACGAGTTAGGGAACTGGAACTGGAGTTGGATGAACTGAAGATTATTCGAGAGGCTGAGAAGGTGATAGATAGAAGCTACAGGGACATAGTTACGTCAGAGAACAGAGGTAGCTGGGTAACAGTTAGAGGTGGGAAGGGGAGGAAGCAGACAGTGCAGGGATCCCCTGTGGTCATTCCCCTAAACAATAAGTATACCGCTTTGGATACTGGTGGGCGGGACAGCCTAGCAGGGGTAAGCTGCAGTGACTGGGTCTGTGGAGTGAGGTCTGGCTCTGAGACTCAGAAGGGAGAGGAGGAGAGTGCTAGTTATAGGAGACTCTCTAGTTAGAGGGACGGACAGGCGGTTCTGTGGGCATGGGCGAGACTCTCGGATGGTTTGTTGCCTCCCGGGTGCCAGGGTCCGAGACGTCTCGGACCATGTCTTCAGAATCCTTAAGGGGGAGGGTGTGCAGCCAGAAATCGTGGTGCACGTTGGCACCAACGACATAGGTAGGAAGAGGGGTGGGGAGGTCATTCAAGAGCTCAGGGAGTTAGGCTAGAAGCTAAAAGCTTGGACAGACAGAGTCGTCATCTCTGGGTTGTTGCCGGTGCGACGTGACAGTGAGGCAAGGAATTGGGAGAGAGTGCAGTTGAACACGTGGCTGAAAGGATGGTGTAGGAGGGAGGGCTTCAGGTATTTGGACAATTGGACTGCATTCTGGGGAAGGTGGGACCTGTACAAGTAGGACGGTTTGCACCTGAACCAGAAGGGCACCAATATCCTGGGGGATAGGTTTGCTAGCAATCTTCGGGGGGGTTTAAACTAATTTGGTAGGGGGATGGGATCCGGACTTGTAGACCAGCAAGTAGGCTGGCTGTTTGTCAGGATGTCCAAGAATGGAGGGCGGCTGTGAAGAAGGTAGCACTGACAGGGAATACTTGCGGGCACAGAGATGGGGTCAACTGCGTATACTTCAACGCAAGGAGTATCAGAAATAAGGTGTGTGCACTTAAGGCGTGGATCGGTACCTGGGACTACGATGTTGTGGCCATCACGGAAACGTGGATAGAAGAGGGACAGGAATGGTTGTTGGAGGTTCCTGGTTACAGATGTTACAGTAGCATTAGGGAGGTTGGTAAAAATGGAGGGGGGTGGCGTTGCTAATTAGAAATGGTATAATGGCTGCAGAAATGCAGTTCGAGGGGGATCTGCCTTTAGAGGTAGTATGGACTGAAGTCAGAAATAGGAAAGGTGCAGTCACCTTGTTGGGTGTTTACTATAGGCCCCCCAATAGCAGCAGAGATGTGGAGAAACAGATTGGGAAACAGATTTTGGAAAGGTGCAGAAGCCACAGGGTAGTAGTCATGGGCGATTTCAACTTCCCAAATATTGATTGGAAGCTCTTTAGATCAAGTAGATTGGATGGGGCGGTGTTTGTGCAGTGTGTCCAGGAAGCTTTTCTAACTCAGTATGTAGATTGTTCGACCAGACGGGAGACCATATTGGATTTGGTACTTGGTAACGAACCGGGACAAGTGATGGGCTTGTTAGTGGGTGAACATTTTGGTGATGGTGACCACAATTCTGTGACTTTCACCTTGGTTATGGAGAGAGATAGGTGCGTGCAACAGGGCAGGTTTTACATATGGGGGATGGTTAAATACGATGCTGCAAGACAGGATCTGAGGAGCATAAATTGGGAGCATAGGCTGTCAGGGATGGATGTCGTTGAAATGTGGAACTTTTTCAAGGAACAGATACAACGTGTCCTTGATATGTATGTACCTGTCAGGCAGGAAAGAGATGGTCGTGTGAAGGAACCTTGGTTGACGAGGGAGGTTGAATGTCTAGTAAAGAGGAAGAAGGAGGCTTACATAAGGTTGAGGAAACAAGGTTCAGAAAGAGCGTTGGAGGGATACAGGATAGCCAGAAGGGACCTGAAGAAAGGGATTAGGAGAGCCAAGAGAGGGCATGAAAAATCTCTGGCGGATAGGATCAAGGATAACCCAAAGGCATTTTATGCGTATGTGAGAAACATGAGAATGACGAGAACAAGGGTAGGTCCGATCAAGGACAGTAGTGGGAGACTGTAT